>NW_028263374.1:29992335-30109835 GCF_051168715.1 Poecilia mexicana | reverse complement strand
CAGACTTCATTTGGTTTCCTACCTTGTAAACTAAAGTATGCAGGACAGAGCAGCTCTGGAGGTACATTTTAATGGATTCCTTTAAGAGTGAGAAGACAAACCAAATATTTTCCTCCCAGAAATCCCGGATCAGCTTGTTTGGGTCTGGAGCACTCTTAAGTTTTAAGCCCAGGTTCATCAGCGCCGCCCGTCATAAAAGCAGGTTTCTTCAACTTTCTGCTCCTTCCAGGTTTCTCTTTCCCACAAACGAGCTGCCGTCCTGCACACAGTGAGCAATGAAGTCATTATCAGCTCCAATAGGTGGCGCCGCGCCCATTTCCACAGCACTGCAGGGAAATAACATGACAGCAAAACAAACGACACCATTAGTCATACTTAACACCACCTGTAAATCAGCCCCCTGTGTGTGTGTGTGTGTGTGTGTGTGTGTGTGTGTGTGTGTGTGTGTGTGTGTGTGTGTGTGTGTGTGTGTGTGTGTGTGTGTGTGTGTGTGTGTGTGTGTGTGTGTTGGGCGCTGCTTTAACAGGTTATTTAGCTCCTCCACTCCGAGCTGTGGAAAATCTTAAGCCACAGATGAATGACAACGTTCAGTGAGTGATTATTCAGATAATTCACAAGCTGCAGCGGCTTCACATTTTCCACTACAGTTTGAAAGGATCCTGGATGAAGTTCAGTCGCACAGAGCATCTGATTCCTGCTGGGTTTCCTGCTTTCTTTATCTGGATCTGAGTTCACTAAGATGATCTCTGGATCAGGGTCATGTTTTTATCAAAGCCTTTTCTCCCCTCTTTTAACCATTTAACAACGTTTTAACCAACGCTGCTCTGAGAAATGGCTCATATAACGAGCTCAGCAGGTGCTGTTAATTGCTGCTGGCTAGTCTGAAGGAGTTTTTAGACTTAACCTGCGTCTAAAAGGCGGGCTAAGTCCAATCAGGCATTTTGCACAGCTTGTGGTTGCCATGGAGATTAAAGGATTTTAAGAAATAATCAAGGAACACTCCAGATTTGTTTTAGATGAGGGAATAACATTATAACATAAAGTAAAGCTGAAAAAAGGTACATTTTACATCATACTGCCCCTTTAAATGATTTTATTGCTGGATCTGGATTGAACGCATCCTCTCTTATAAACCAGCCTGGTTTACACAAACTAAGGCAGAATTCAAGAGAATCCAGTAAATGTGGAAGATTTTATTTCATTGTCTTTTCTTCACGTGAATCAACTTGTCTTAATGATCTGCACCATTTTTCTGAATGTATCAAACTCAGATCAACAAAAGCTAAACCAGTTCAGGTTTGGCTGGATGGGCGGCTTCAATGCTAACCGTCAGCAGCCGCCGGACCTGCAGGAGATCCAACATGGAGCTGCTGAGGCGTAAAGAGTCTGATGGAACTGCCTATGAAAACCAGGCTGTAAAACCGAACCGAACAAGGAGCCTGTGAGCGCAGCAGCAACTACCTGCAGGGGTCCACATGCTGCTGGAAAACAGCACCATTGTTTCTTGTGTGCGCAGACTGCAGAGTTAACAATGGAGAACCCTGAAGATAATTTGTGCCTGCAGATAAAGCCCAGGCAGTCTGACAGCTGAATAACCAGAGAAGAAGAAGAATGTGTGGGAGCAGGAAGGAAGTGAAGAAACAGCGCCCCTCGCTGTTCTCCCACCTGCTAGACGTTGACGCCATCGTTCAGCCATTCCTCACAACTTACAGTAAAATCCACCAAATCCGGTTACATTCAGGGTTAAAATAGTTTTGGGGTTTTATTTGTCTAATTCAGTTAGTTTTGATTAATTTTAGTGTGAGGTTGCTAGATTTTATTAATTATTATTAAATATTGTTTAGTACTAGCTTAGTTTTTATCATTTAAAGCAGTGTTAGTTTTTCACACTTTGGTTAATTTTAGGTGCAGAATTCAAAACCATCAAAGTGTTGCATTGCTTTTCAAATGTATTCAATGATTGCTGAACAACGGACTGACTCTGTTTTCTCCCAATAGGAGGAATAAGGTTATAAAAGTTCAGTTCATTCAACTTTAATCCGTTACATCAGTTCCATAAACATCTCTGCATCATTTTCTGCATGTCTGTTTTTCTCTTGATTCACAAAGCAAATAGCAGAAAATAATACAAATAAAAGATTTGTATTATTTAAAGTTCAGCAGGAAAAATTTGCTCCATTTTTCCACCAAGTTGCAAACATCTCAGTGTGGCAGAGAGGAATCCTGTTAGGGATGAAACTAATAATAAAATAAGAAGTGTGGATGGATCTGTGCATAAGATTCAAGTTTTAAATGATTCACACAAAAACAAAATGCTATGGTTACAATTTAAAATGTATCATCATGTCAAAGTAGATGTGGAATAAATTCTTGACAAATACAAACTTTTTTCTAAAGAAAACATCGGTGATTCCCTGCATCCAAGAAAAATATATATTGTGTAAAAAACAAAAATACTGTTTTTCTTTCTTAACTGAAAATGTATTTCCGTTTTGGTTTGCATCAGACTCACTGTCTGCTGCGTTACTTATCTTACTCTTTTTAATAATTACATTTATTTATTTATTTATGCATAGCGCCATCTATTGGAAGATTTCAAGACATCAATGTCAAACCAAATTAAAATTTTAACATTTTATGCACATATCATTGAGGGAGAGGAAGACATTGATCTTCTTCCAGTAAAACCAGTGAATTTAATGGATGTTCAACTGCAGTTTTTACCAAAGTGGATCAGAGCCTCAGGTTCCTAATCAGGTCAGCTACATGCTTCTAATATTTTAGCAACAAATGCAGAATTTTATATCAAACAATAAAATGTGTTTTTGTAGCACATTTCAGCAACAATGCAGTTCAAAATCCTTTTACCTAATAAAAACATCCTGCAGTCAACAACTGAGAAACCAGCAACAAACATCATCATAATTATCAATACCCATCAATATGTTGGTCAATGTTCCATTTATTATGGTTCAAAAGCAACTCTGAACATTGAACTTTTAAATTAAAAAATATAGAAGTTTTATAACAAAAAAAAAAACAAAAACAGGATTGAATCATCAAAGAAATCCCCAAAAAGGTTTAAGTTATTAATAAAAATAGTATTGGTTCACAAACAATAACATTTCTGCATATGTATATTTAAAAACCAATGAGACAAAGCCATATCTCTAAAAGAAAAAAACACAGCCAGCTTAATTTCAGCCTAATTAACATATTTATGTGTAGAAATAATTAAGCTCCTCCCTGTTTCAGGAACAGAGTGAGTTACAGTCAGGATCCTTTCTGCTGAAAACTGATTACAGCTTCAGTTTAATGCAGCTGGATGTTAATATTCATAGGAACGTTTATGATTTATGGAGGAACCTCCAGAACATCTGTTTTCTTGAGGTTTTTTCTTTCCAACAGCATCGTCGTCCTGATCAAACAGAAGTAAATATTTTCTTCACAAATGTCCTGATTTCTGTGAGAACTCGAGAGGCGGACGCTCTGGTTAGCTTAGTGGTCTGAGGCTGTTCTCATATTAATGTGTGCATATTTCTGAGCTCTGGGAGTCTATAAAACGGTCTGTGGCGGTTCAGTGGGTGATTATATGTTCACACAAACTTTACATGAGTGAGCTCAGCGCTGCTGTGAGCGACGGAGGCCAACATCAACACGGAGCTGGCTGAACTGATCAACCCTCTGGCTCCTCAGCAGATCCTCCATCAACCCGCCGCTCTGCCCGGCTGAACGCACCGAAAACCCAACGCTCACTTCTCCTCCTCACCTTCAAAAAGTTACTCAAGTACATTTATTTACTTATTTTTATTCTAACAACAACAAAAAACTCGCAGGGAACACAAGGAGCCAGAGTCAGACAAAAACAAGAATACAGAAACAGAAATCCAGCAGGACAACCCGGGGCGATGAGAGAGATGACTAAAGATGAGAGAGGTGACTAAAGATGAGAGAGGTGACTAAAGATGAGAGAGGTGACTAAAGATGAGAGAGAAGACTAAAGATGAGAGAGGTGACTAAAGATGAGAGAGAAGACTAAAGATGAGAGAGGTGACTAAAGATGAGAGAGGTAAATAAAGATGAGAGAGGTGACTAAAGATGAGAGAGGTGACTAAAGATGAGAGAGGTGATTAAAGATGAGAGAGGTGACTAAAGATGAGAGAGAAGACTAAAGATGAGAGAGAAGACTAAAGATGAGAGAGGTGACTAAAGATGAGAGAGGTGACTAAAGATGAGAGAGGTGACTAAAGATGAGAGAGGTGACTAAAGATGAGAGAGGTGATTAAAGATGAGAGAGGTGACTAAAGATGAGAGAGAAGACTAAAGATGAGAGAGGTGACTAAAGATGAGAGAGGTGACTAAAGATGAGAGAGAAGACTAAAGATGAGAGAGGTGACTAAAGATGAGAGAGGTGACTAAAGATGAGAGAGGTAAATAAATATGAGAGAGGTGACTAAAGATGAGAGAGGTGACTAAAGATGAGAGAGGTAAATAAAGATGAGAGAGGTGACTAAAGATGAGAGAGGTGACTAAAGATGAGAGAGGTGATTAAAGATGAGAGAGGTGACTAAAGATGAGAGAGAAGACTAAAGATGAGAGAGAAGACTAAAGATGAGAGAGGTGACTAAAGATGAGAGAGGTGACTAAAGATGAGAGAGGTGACTAAAGATGAGAGAGGTGACTAAAGATGAGAGAGGTGATTAAAGATGAGAGAGGTGACTAAAGATGAGAGAGAAGACTAAAGATGAGAGAGGTGACTAAAGATGAGAGAGAAGACTAAAGATGAGAGAGGTGACTAAAGATGAGAGAGGTGACTAAAGATGAGAGAGGTAAATAAATATGAGAGAGGTGACTAAAGATGAGAGAGGTGACTAAAGATGAGAGAGGTAAATAAAGATGAGAGAGGTGACTAAAGATGAGAGAGGTGACTAAAGATGAGAGAGGTGACTAAAGATGAGAGAGAAGACTAAAGATGAGAGAGGTGACTAAAGATGAGAGAGAAGACTAAAGATGAGAGAGGTGACTAAAGATGAGCGAGGTGACTAAAGATGAGAGAGGTGACTAAAGATGAGAGAGGTGATTAAAGATGAGAGGTGACTAAAGATGAGAGAGGTAAATAAAGATGAGAGAGGTGGCTAAAGATGAGAGAGGTGACTAAAGATGAGAGAGGTGACTAAAGATGAGAGAGGTGACTAAAGATGAGAGGTGACTAAAGATGAGAGAGGTGACTAAAGATGAGAGGTGACTAAAGATGAAAGAGGTGACTAAATAAAATATAGGTGACTAAAATTAAATATCAGCAGTGTCAACACTGGAGCAATACAGGGATAAAAATAAAAATTTGTTTTATTGTGAATTAGTTTTGTTTTATCCAATTAGCAACAAATGGACAAGTATTTTAATTCAAAATTGTTCAATTTCCCTGCAAAAGAAATGAGAACTGTCTTTGAAAACCCTGAACTGTATTTAACACATTTTAATGATTTGATGTGATTAAGTCTGTTTTTGGAGATTTGTGTTTCTGCTTAAAATCAAAGCAAAATAAATAAAAAAATCTTGGTTAATAAAACAAAAACATAGAAAATGTTCTACTTAAGATAAAAATTTGGGTAACACTTTATTTGAAGGAGTGGTGAATAAGACTGAGATAACCCCTGTCATAAACATGAATAAGCCTTCATGAATATTTATGACTGTTGTCATAAAGAGTCATTCGGTAAATTATGACACTTTTAATACAAAGTTGACATTATTCAAAATGTCTTTGTTATGACAACTTGACATTAACCAAGAAATCATTACTGATATAAATTTGTTATAAAAGTATTACTGATTGCACTTTAAAAATTAGGTAACTTTATGTTATTAAAGGTAAAGTTTAAACAGTAATGATTTATTGAAACTGATGTTAAACTGATATTTTCTCCCACACAATCAGTTCTTGTCAGTTGTCAGCAAATAACAGCGTTTCACAATCCTGGTGAAATTTAATCTGCAAAACGGCGACAGAAAAAGTTGGAAGCAAACGCCAGAGTCAGATGGTTGATGTTTTGAATTCTCCACCTAAAAATTACATATGAAAAAACTACAACTATACTATCACTATTAAAAACTAAACTAATGAGGACTAATAAAATCCAGGCAGTCAGTCTGACTGCATTGGACCAACAAAATAAAACTTAACTATAATGAAAAAAACAAAAACTCTGATTATGGATAGATTTCATCTGGTTTTGGACCCGGTTCTCTGAGTTCTGTTAGATCAATTATTTGGGTGATTTTGGACCCGTTTTCAGCTTCTAGTTTACGATCCTTTTCTCCTTCCTGTTTGCTGAAGATCACATAATTGAGCTCAAAGTTTTTCCTTTATGAATAAAGCAGAAGTTTCATGTATGAAATGGATAAAATTATGAAATGAATCCTTCAGGCAGATGCTCTGCTTCAAGGTTTACAGGGTCAGGATTACATTTGGGTTTTTGAACAGAACCAGAAGTGGTTTCAGGTGATGACAAGTTGTTGATGACTTCAGTCCAGCAGGAAGTCCAAACCCGGCGCTCTGCTTCCACCTTCTCTGGTATTTCTCTGTAATCAACCGCTGGCATCGTCTCTCCTTCATATGAAACTCTTTAGCAAAGCATAAGCCAAGATAAACCAATTCTGATGCTAAAAATCTGATCCTGCTTCTCTCCATTCCTGCAGCTTACTGTGAGCTGCGTTCAGAATATCAAATCAAGCCAAACTGCATTTTTGTTGAACATTTTTTAAACATTTTAATGCAGGGGTGTCAAACTCCAGTCCTTTAGATGTGCCACAGGTACAAAACCCTGGAATGAAATGGCTTAATTACCTCCTTCTTGTGTAGAGTCCTGCTAATGACCTAATTATTCTATTCAGGTGGTGCAGCAGAGGCACATCTAAAAGCTGCAGGGCAGTGGCCGCAGTTTGAAACCCGTGTTTTAATGTGCAACTTTAGATGTGTCCAATCAATAATTCAAAAACATCTGATGCTATCAGATTTGTCCCAAGAGATGCAGAAATATGTCCTCCATTATTGGAGCTTTTAGTTTTAGTTTTACAGTGAATGTTTCAGAAACTACCTGGAGGTCAAGGCCAGATTTTTCTGTTTCTGCTGTTCTTGCTCAGCACCTGATTCACTAAGCAAACAGCCCTAAAATGCAAAGACACAAGCAGGTTCATCATGTTCTGGAGTTATTTGGTTAAACTTAATAACTTTTTCTAAGTAGAAATTTTTCCTTTAGCAAACAACGGTTTGGGTTTTACAGTACAGTTCACCGTCATATTCACTCACAGCCTGAGCGTTGTGTGGCTCTCTGTCCGTATTCAAACTTAAACCTCCTGATTACCAGGTGACTCAAACACGTCCATTTTAGTGTAAAACTGTTTCAAGATGCTGTAGCTTCAGCTTAGCTAGGAGCGGAGCTGAAATTAGGATTTCAGTGGACGTGTCATAGTTTTTAGTTGCAGCGTAATGTTGTGCATGGAAGATCTGGCCTTCTGCAGTTTCCTGCTAAGATAAAACTGCTAGCTGACAATGACTAGCACTGCTTTTAGCTGTCCAGTTGTCAACACGCTAAATTTTAATGTGTGAAAAAGGGACACTATGCTGCCCTCACAATGTGTTGCACTTACAAAGCTAGACAGCTAACACTTGAGTTGAAAATAATCCAGTCCTTGATAGTTTTGTTGCTTTATTTTGCAACTCTTGTTGGTTTTTTCCTTTTTATATTGTAAAACTGTAACAAAGCACAAAAGTACATCAAGACAAAATACAGAAAACAACTAGACTAGACTATAGCAAACAGATGGCTCCCAAATAGTAAACGATGTAGCGTTAAATTTTGGTTGGGAAACGTAAAACATTTCTTATAAATACAACAAAATACCGAAATGACAATTAATAAAATGAACTTACAGACAAATAGTGTCCAAGGAACAAACATGTCTGAAGGACAGTCGATGACACCATGTGCAGCTGGACAAGTTCTCCTTGACTGACCAAATTAAATGCGTAAACAGTGGCCACTAGGTGTCAGTAAGGCTCTATAGTTTAACTTACAATTTACCATCGGAAAACTAAACTAAACATGATGACGGAGTCAGCACAGACAGTGTTTACTACTAATTTTCAACGATACAACAAGGTGAGTAAAATGTTTTAATTAAATAAAAAATAGTGAAGGAGAGGGAAGCAGGTCAGTTATGCTAGCTTGACTATGACAACCTGAGCATGTAGATGTGATGTGAATTCAGTGTTTTGGTTCAGTTAAAAAAGAAAACAAAGGCAACCTGCACACCAACTCTGACAGATCACCTGTAGAGCAACTAATCAACTACTGCTGTGCTAGCTCAGCTACTAGCAACAGTAGCTTATCAACCACATTGATAAATTATTAATAATCACAAGAAACTGTAACTGACTGAATGTTCTGTTGTTTGTGTGGAAAATGCTTGCATGCCTTTTGGTGTTGAATCCTGATACATTTATGGCATTGTTGCCATGGCAACAGGTCTGTGTGTAGCACAGCCAGCACAGAGAGCGAGAAAAAGAAAAGTACCAGTGGCTTCGAGTTATTTTTGAAGGGTTTTTCTGCATTATTTCCTGTGGCGCTCTGCACCAGATTAACAATCTCTACATCTCCATGTTTCATTTTGTAACGTAACTGTTCTACTGCGGGACTCTGGCTGTGAAGTGTTGTGTGCATGAACAAAATGTGTAAACAATAACATGCAACGTGTCTATATCACTTATTTACTACTTTAAGAAACACATTCCATCAGTATTATTTCACTTTGTGAAATACTTTGTTATAAAAGTATTGATCTTTTTCCTAATTTGTCGTCAGAAGCTCAGGTTGTAGTAAATTGAAACAGCAACAGAAAGAAGAGAAAAGCTCATCAGTTCTAGAGCTGTTGTGATTGGCTGAAATCCTCCAATAAAACAAGACAGCAAACAGCTCTGGTCCCCGGGTGACGGTCGCTGTTTCTGTCCTACTGAGAAAGAACCATTCCTCTGACCTTTTGCTCTAAGTACTTATAGTTTCTTGTATTTGTAAGATAAAACATTCATATAGGAGGAAATTTTGTCCTCTGACAGTTGCAGTGAGGTTAGACTCTCTGCTCTGCCAAGAAACACTTTAGTGAAACTTAGACCTTCAGCACCGTTTTTACTCCGTCGTTCTTTCAGCTCAAGGCCACAGCGCTCCCCGTGTGTCTCTCTCATCATACAGATGGAAGTGTTTCCAAGCCGTGCTGTCGACAGATTACCGTCTCTACCTGCTCAAAACCTTCTACTGTTTTCCCAGGCTGGTGTTTTTCTTAGTCAGTTCTCACAAAAGATGAAAAATCAGAGCGGCTGCAGCTGCAGGGCTTATAACCTCAGTGACATAAAGAGTTGATTATGTTGCAGAAGTTGTTGGTACTTTTTCAAAGCTATGGCTGAGTTTAGAAACGTTTCTGGTACGGCGTAGCAGGGATACGGTGGAGAGAAGGCAGCACATACATTAGTTTAATTACTATAGCTTACAGTAGACCAGGAATTTATTTTTAATAAGGTTCAGACATTAACATGTTAATTTCAGCTAATTGCAGCAAAATAATGTGCTAAAAACATATTTATGCACACTTTTCTCAGCTCCCTCATTTCTGTCACATAGGTAACACAGATCCTCAAACTTCAGGCTTGAAAGCTACAGAAATACACTTAACACAGAAGTTTAACACTTAACAGAACTTAACAGCAGGTTTAAACTCTCAGCAGGTTTAACAACAGGTTTAAACTCTCAGCACAGAAAAGCAGAATCGCGTCTTTTTGGAGATGCACATCCCAAACATTTCCATGAAACAAATCCAGTGATTTGTTTCTCTAGTAGAAAACAAATGATTGAAATGCTAAGAGAGTAGAAGAGAGTGAGGCATGACTAAAATCAATCTAGAAAGAGTTTAGATTGTCCACACAAAGTCATCAACTTTATCATTTATGTCAGACATCAGCCTCATAAAGCTGCTAAAATTGAATTTTCTGTCTGGATCTGAAATCATTCATAGAAACCTGACTTCATTTCCTTCACTGTCTCTGTGACTTTGTCCTTATTAACGAGTGAAATCAAGACCAGAGTGAAACCTCAGCAGCTTCTGCAGATGGCAGCGCGTCTCCGACAGTAAAATCTCCCAACTGTGATCAATGTGGAGATTCTTTCATCGACCATCAGACCGTATCAGCAGCAAATGTGTGGAAAATCACCCAATTATCAAACTTAACTAAAATCATCCGCTTGCACAATGGAGTTAAATCTCACATGGATGAACGTGGTCAGGCTTTTACCAGAGGAGTTAAACCCTTCAGCTGTGGTCAGTGTGGGAAGAGGATCTGTGATGCTGTGGGTTTGTTTTTGCTCTAAAGTTCCTAAAATGAAATCTTCAAAAACACTTAAAAATCTGACAACTTCAGGCAGAAATATGAAAATATGTCATTATTCAAACTTCCATCAGAGTCAAATCAAAACGGAAACGTTCATTTAATGGGAGTAATGGTTCCTCATCAGCCGTCGCCTGATGTATTTATTGTGTTTGTTCCAATCCGAATGTTGATAAATTAACCTAAAATCATCTCAAAGTTTGCACTATTTCCAGATTTATTGGTTCTGACCTTTAGTTGTAACTTTTCTAGTGAAAAACAGACTTCATGAGACCAGAGTCAGTTTAAAGCTTCATGTTCTGTCCTGCATGTTGAACGTCACCGCCTCACTCATTAGCAGGAGGGTATTAAGTTTCATTAAAACAGAAACACACACACACACACACACACACACACACACACACACACACACACACACACACACACACACACACACACACACACACGCGCGCGCACACACACACGCGCACACACATGGTGAGCTGGAGTAAAGCTACAGCTGGAGCAGCTGCAGAGGTTAGATCATCAGTTTGTTCAGCAGGCTGGTACCCCGTCCTGCGTCAGGAGGTGTTAGTAGTAACATTAGCGGGGGGGAGGGGGGGCGGGACGCGAGCGGGGCGTCACTGAGACCCAGAGCTCCAACATGTCACTGGCGCTGTTGATTTAGCCCCACCATGAAAACGCTGAGGAAATCAGGCCTTCTCTGCAGGAGAGCTGCACAGACCTTCCTATCCTCACTTCTTCTCCTGCATCTCTCACACCTCCTAATATACGACCAACAAGCAGGAATTTAATGAGCCCAGAGCTTCCCTCAACAGCCGGGGCATGAATCCCAGCACATAAGCAACTAAAAGTTATAGATGGGTTAAAACCATAAATCACTTGGCAAAAAACGGAAAAAGAAATACAAATATGTTTGGACAGATTTCTGGCTTTTTACTGCATTTCATCTGTTTAGTGGTTTAATTTTTTATGATTTTTTTCTTATTTTTGTTAATGTTTTGTTGTTGGGTTTAGAGTTTATTTTAAGTCTTGTTGATGTCTTTATGCCAGTTTTGGGGAACATCTGCTATCCTTTTTGTCAGTTTATTTATTGTTCAAGAAACCAAAGTTTAGAAGAGATGATCTGGAACAGGTGAGGGGATTTCAGTCTCAGATGTTCAGAACAACAACCAGTGAGATAAAACATGATCAAAGCACAGAAGGCGTCTTCCAGGCCTGAGCTGGACAGTCGTTGTCTGGTCAGTTTAGTTTTGCAGCATTTCAACAAGACGCAGTAAAAACCACGTCACAGCTGGAACCTGAGCATCCGAAACACGAGTTCCTTAAAATGAAGCCTGAACCCAGCTGAACCCGCCTGAACCCGCCTGAACCCAGCTGAACCCAGCTGAACCCGCCTGAACCCGCCTGAACCCAGCTGAACCCGTCTGAACCCACCTGAACCCAGCTGAACCCAGCTGAACCCGCCTGAACCCGCCTGAACCCGCCTGAACCCAGCTGAACCCGCCTGAACCCGCCTGAACCCAGCTGAACCCGCCTGAACCCGCCTGAACCCACCTGAACCCGTCTGAACCCGCTTGAACCCACCTGAACCCAGCTGAACCCAGCTGAACCCGCCTGAACCCGCCTGAACCCAGCTGAACCCACCTGAACCCGCCTGAACCCGCCAGAACCCGCCTGAACCCGCCTGAACCCAGCTGAACCCGCCTGAACCCACCTGAACCCGCCTGAACCCACCTGAACCCAGCTGAACCCGCCTGAACCCACCTGAACCCAGCTGAACCCACCTGAACCCGCCTGAACCCACCTGAACCCGCCTGAACCCGCCAGAACCCGCCTGAACCCGCCTGAACCCGCCAGAACCCGCCTGAACCCGCCTGAACCCACCTGAACCCACCTGAACCCACCTGAACCCGCCTGAACCCGCCTGAACCCAGCTGAACCCGCCTGAACCCGCCTGAACCCACCTGAACCCGCCTGAACCCACCTGAACCCAGCTGAACCCGCCTGAACCCAGCTGAACCCGCCTGAACCTGCCAGAACCCGCCTGAACCCGCCTGAACCCACCTGAACCCAGCTGAACCCACCTGAACCCGCCTGAACCCACCTGAACCCGCCTGAACCCAGCTGAACCCGCCTGAACCCGCCAGAACCCGCCTGAACCCGCCTGAACCCACCTGAACCCACCTGAACCCACCTGAACCCACCTGAACCCGCCTGAACCCGCCTGAACCCACCTGAACCCAGCTGAACCCGCCTGAACCCGCCAGAACCCGCCTGAACCCGCCTGAACCCAGCTGAACCCGCCTGAACCCACCTGAACCCGCCTGAACCCACCTGAACCCGCCTGAACCCAGCTGAACCCACCTGAACCCGCCTGAACCCGCCTGAACCCAGCTGAACCCGCCTGAACCCAGCTGAACCCGCCTGAACCCACCTGAACCCACCTGAACCCGCCTGAACCCGCCTGAACCCACCTGAACCCGCCTGAACCCGCCTGAACCCACCTGAACCCGCCTGAACCCGCCTGAACCCACCTGAACCCAGCTGAACCCGCCTGAACCCACCTGAACCCAGCTGAACCCGCCTGAACCCACCTGAACCCGCCTGAACCCACCTGAACCCACCTGAACCCGCCTGAACCCAGCTGAACCCGCCTGAACCCAGCTGAACCCGCCTGAACCCACCTGAACCCAGCTGAACCCGCCTGAACCCGCCTGAACCCACCTGAACCCAGCTGAACCCACCTGAACCCGCCTGAACCCACCTGAACCCACCTGAACCCGCCTGAACCCGCCTGAACCCGCCTGAATCCAGCTGAACCCGCCTGAACCCAGCTGAACCCGCCTGAACCCAGCTGAACCCGCCTGCCCCGTTGATTTGTTTGAACATTCTGCCTCTCCCATGCATGACATCTGATGCAGTTTTCTTTCGTTTAAAAACCATAAGTACCAAAAATGTCATTTTGTAACATTGTTTATTAATGTGTATTTAGATATTTCCTGAACAGTGGGATCATCTTTCAGTATAATCATAATGTGGAACAGAAACTCGTCCGCTACAAACCGAGCTAACAGTGTAAACAAGAAGAAACAAAATAGTACCTTTAACTTAAATGATTCAAAATCCTCACCGTGTTTCATTCTTCTGACATTATTCAAACAGCTCAGTCTTCTTGTCTCACCTGACCCTTTTCTCAGGTGCTTCTTTCCCTCCCAGTTCATGGGGATGGAGAACCTGTGGGCAGAACCGCTGATGCTTCCAGCAGTTTCCACCCTCCAGGGTTTCTAGTTGTACCTGAACGATTTAGCAGTTTCCTTTCTGCTGAGGGTTCATTCGCTCTCCTTCCAGACCCTCATCAAACTGCGGAGGCATCGGAAGATCTGGAAGCAGCAGTGGTTCAGAATCAGCTCCAAAACACATGAATATCCTTCCGGTTTAGGTGAAAGTTGCAGGTAAAACCAGAAAACTGAAGAGAAAAAGTTTAGCTTGTCATTTTTCCACCTGCAGTAAACCAGCAGGAACTAAAGATGTGATTTCTGGTGACAGCACTGGGTTTATTTGATGATAGGTGAGTAGTAACTAGCTACATTTACTCAATTATATTTATTTCAGTAGCTTTTTTCTACCCACTGGATGAAAAACAAAGATGTTTTAACCAAAAATTCACCAGGTTTTAACATAAACCTGCAGTTTTTGTTAAAGTTTCATAAGTTTTTTTATTGAAAGAAACTGATTTAGAAAAATTTTCTTCTCTGCCTTCTTTTTGCTACTTATATGAATTATTGTATTTTCATCCTTAAATACCAAAATTTCCACTGAACTTTATACTTTGGTCAATCTGATTGTGTATTTTTTTAAGATTAAACTCTTGATTATTTGATCATTTACTCAGTAATTGACTGACTTTTTAACAAATACTTTCTTACTCTTGAGTAATTTCGTGGACGGTGACTTTTTACTTTTACTTGAGGTAAATTTGTTGACGTAGTTTTGCTCACTTGAGTAAAATGTTTGAGTTCTCTGCCCACCTCTGGATATCTGCATGTATTTGATCTGTAGACGTGTTTGTCCACCGCTTGGCGCCGATGGTTCTGTGAGATCTATAAAAGCTGTGACTGAACCTCTGGCACGTTCCAGGTCTGCTGGGTTTGTTCTGACTTCCTGGGAGGGTTCTTCAATGTCGGACCAAGGTCACCGATGAGGAATGGTACGTTGAGGGTGAGGTCGCTGCGGGATGAACAACATCTGACTGACTGACTGCAGAGGAAACAGCAGCCCCGCTCAGTCGCCCAGGTCCAACTTCGATCCGACGCCGCTGATCTCATTTCCTCCAACATGAATGTTCAGACTTTTGGTCCAGAAAGCTCCACTTGACCTTCCAGCTTTCCTTTTCATGCCAGTTTCCTTCCCTGATGACTTTGTGTTTTGAGGAATCCTGTTATTCCAAACTGAATTTTCCTCTCAGCCACAAGTCTCTAAACATGCTGTGTTGATCCGGTTGAGCAGTGATGTTCTGACCTTCCTGACTTTGACATGTTGCCTCCTACACGCAGATGCTTCCAGATGAGAAAAATAAAACCACAAAGTGATGAAGGAGAAGCTTAAACCTTCAGAAAACCACTGGGCTGCTCCTCATCTTCTCTATGGTTGTGGCAGCAGTGGAGCCGACGGTTGGCCTCCATGTACAACCTCTGATCAAGTCAATCAATCAGGTTTATTGGCCCATTTCAGCCACAGCTAAAAGTGCTTAACATAAATCATCATGCAGTTAACAGTTGTGAAGCCGGAAACAGGCGTTACATTCAAGTATCATTGTTAAACTCATTAATACACATCAAATATGTTGGACAAATTCCATTTGTTATGGTTCAAAAGCAAACAGGTGGGTTTTAGTCTTCGTTTACAGAAACTCTGTGCTTCAGTTGTTTTACAAATGAAACACAGTTAAGAAAACGTGTAAAGGTCAGAAACATTTATTTTTTCAGCATCATTTCCAGTTTAGCGGGTCCAGAATGACATAGATGTCCCTGGGTCTACTGGCGTCTTCTTCAGAGGAAAGAACTGCTATATGGAGCTAAATTGGGGCCATAAAGTTTGTTGAAAAGAAATAAATTAATTAATTAAACACTCTGCTCAGCTTCTTCTCGTCTAGGAAATGAAGTCTGAATCAATCTGCTTACCTTAAAACATCCAAGAGAAGCGCATTCTTATTTTGGATGTTTGCTGTTTTAGAAGGTCCATTAAGAGCCTTTCCAACCAATAACAACATTATATATCCAGAGAAGTGAAGCTAGAACTGGAGTTGAAGATGTTCCTGATTTCTACTTCCTGTTAAAAAACATGAGCAGCATGTTGTATGAACTGGAAGCAGTGAAGTGATGATTGATCTTAACCAAGATAATGAGAAATACAATAAATAAAGGTGAGATGATGTAAAAATTTGAATATTTTTAAAAATCTTGTAGAAGAAAACAAAGCTTTAGCAAGAAGTTAAATGTTCATCTTGACAAGTGATTTGTGAGTTTAAAGAATCTGCCAAGATGACAGAAAGAACTCAAAAATGATCTGATCTCCCAAATACCATAACTTCCTTTTTATTATTGTAGAGGTGGAGAAAGTTTGAGTTTATGTATGAGCAAGACAGTCCAATAACAACTTAAAACTGTTGTTTTTCATGAATGGGCAGATAGATTTGAATTTCATCAGACAAGGAGCAGAAGGAGACATTATGTTTCCCAAAAATAGACCCTGGGGACAACATGTATATGGAAAATAAGACTGGGCCAAGGAAAATCCTTGAGGAACTCCACAAGCGAGAGGTGCTGAATGTCATCTCATTTTTTGAAAAACAACTTTAGATTTCAGTATGAAGCAGATATTTGGTATTATAGTTTGTTGTTGACAGTGAAAGAGCAATTTAAGAGACAGAAAAAAACAACAAACTAAAAAAATGATGAGATGATAATAAGGGGTGATGATATATTTAGTATGTTTACAACACTCTAGGAAGAATAACATAATAAATCATCATTCCGTTTTTATTTATATTTTTCACAACATCCAGGCATTTTTGGAATGGGTGCTCCGTGTTATTTCCAGTGAGTCATGTTTCTCGTTCCAGCTTGATGCAGCTGTAGAAGGTGCTCTGACTCAATGCAACACATTTGTAAATCAAAATGAGCATGCCAATAAATTTTTAACATTTTAGTTGTGAATCATCAGAACCTGTGAGTCATGTATGGAGAGAAGACGCCAAAAGACCCAGACCCCAGGACTGTCTTGTTGCAATTGTGTCTCCAGGTGCTCAAGGTACAGCGCCGTAAATCTGGAATTATTCATAAAAAGTAATTGTGGCACTTTGAGTTTTCCATATTAACTTTCTAAGCAGCAGCTGTGCTGTCTAAATAGTTCACCAGATGTATAAAATTTCACAGGAAGTTTAATCCTCACTGAAAGTGGATTATAAATTTATTAGCACAAATAAACTACAAATTACACCACACCCTCTACTGTTATTAAACCAAGCGGACCTTTCGTTCGTTCCGTGGCGTTCCGGTCGGACAGTATTCGCTGCCGGATAGATTCCGTTGACATTGCTGGGACAGGTGTTACCCAACCAGAAGGTGTGCTCGCAGGTAGCCGCAGAGAAGCAGCCCGGTCCTCCTCGGCCCTCACACCGGTACCTGCTGCAGTCATGTACCGGCGGCCGCTGCAGGTCGCCGCCAGGTGCGCCGTGAGAGCGGCGGCGTCCAGAGGCGCCTGCGCGAAGGTAGGAGCTAAAAGTTAGCTTGTTGCTAACTCCGGAACCAGCTTAAAAATCCGGATCATTTAAATCCAGAGAGGCAGAATCTGAGGGGTTCGGTTGGTTCTGATGAGACGAAACATCAGAGAGGAACAGATGTGTCAGGTTTACAGGATTAATACCTGATGGGATCATTTATTCTGACTCACCTGCTGATAGATTCAAATATTCAGTTTATTTTTCTGGAAGGTAAATATGAGACAGAAATGTTTCTTCTGGAAATAATTTCTCCTCTAGAGTCTGAAAATGAAAATAACAGGAAGGTAATAAATAGGAGAAATGTTTACATTTAAATGTTTTAATTTTTAAAACTTTGTTGGGGTTTTGGATCCTTTTTATTTTAATTTCCATATAAGTCAGAATATAAAGATATATTATAACATATAATTTCCATAAGAATAAAAAAAGCATTTTATCAGACAACTGATGTAAACTTGCTCTCTGTGTAAATGGGCTCATTGAAAACGCCTACAATTGCAATAATAAGATATTTTTATTAATTTAAAGCATTCATAAATTACTTATTTTTTCTTTATAGAAAAACAAAGTATAATTGTTAAAGGTAATTATAACCCTCTATATTTACACGTGAATTAAATAAATAATTTCTTAAATTTTAAGTTGGTAAATAATCAGTTTTTATGCACATTTTGTACATTTTTAAATGATCAGTATTTTCTCATGCTGTAAATTTGTCCCTACTTAAAATGAAACCTCACTTTTACACCGAGTTCACACTGAAAGGACTAAAATTAACTCAGAGTTTTAATGGTCAATATACTGAGAAATATGTTATTTGGTATGAATCTGGTTTTTAAGCAGCTTCACGACTCAAACTATTTTTCTGATCCAAGTGAGTTTCAGGAACAAATGGCTTCCAGAAGCTTTTGGTTAAAACTAAATGAAATATTTCTGAAAAAATTTGTGTGAATTTTAGGTTTTATAGATGTCACCATGAAGTTTTCAGTTATTTATAAAAATATTTTTCTCACCGTTTTGCTTGGATGAATTTGGTATTTTTAACTATTTATGGGTTTATTGTTCTGGAAAATTTGAGAGATCCAAACCTGACGCTGATTGGTGAACATGTAAGCCAGAACACTGTGACCTCTGACCTTCAGTGAAACCTGGTTTTAGGACAATGTAAACATTTCTATAATAAATTTTTTATTCTATAATAAACATTTTTTGCCTTCTGGTCATTCTGCAGAACCATAATAACTGAATTTTCCTCAGATATTGAACTGCAGCTCTGAAGTTCATCACTGAACAAATGCAGCATATTAACTTTTATGTTGCATATGTATCTGAATTGGTAAATATAATTTTTTTCCTCCCAGCTGCTGGAGCAGGATTGGTGTCTGAGAGCTTCGGCCGCCGGCCAGCTGAGCAGATCCAGCTGTTTGACGCAGAGTCGGGTTCTGCACATCAGCACTGAGGTAATGAAGCATCAGGAGTCTGACCAACAACGCGCTCATCCAGACGTCCCTGCAGCGTGCAGGTCGGGTAGCGGATGCAGGTTCACTCTGAGCCACAGAACAGTTTATCTCAGCTTCCTCTGATGCTAACGCAGCTAATGATGAGGAAATAAAATATTTTGGCGATTGTCATCAAGAGATTTTTTTCTAATCGTTAAACTTGCAGAAGCCTTATAAAAACAATTTTATTTACATCAGAAAAGAACAAAATGTTAATATTAATTCTTAAGAAATTAACTCAAACTATGCATCTTATTTTTTTAATTAATCACATTTACTTTGTATTTCTGCTGAGTTTGTGAATCAAAACATTGATCAATCTTTGCTATAGAAAATCAAATCTTTCCTGGATGTTAGTTTTTTTCCTGACATCTTGACCAGCAGAGGTGGGAAAAGTACTTAAGAGCAAAACTACTTCAACTTATTTTACTCAAGTAAATGTAAAAAGTAGCCATCCAACAAATTACTTGAGAGTAAAACAGTATTTGGTAAAAAGTTGACTCAAGTACTGAGTAACTGATGGAATGATCAACCATTTAATATTTAAAAATTACATAATTTTTGAACATGACATTTTTAAAATTACCTCAGCTTCTTTCCAAGCCGAAAACACATGAATATTTCCTGAGGTTATTCTCTCTTTTGGTGGACTATTTATGGTGAAATGAAATGTTTTCCTTGGAGTTTTTTGGTGTCAAACACAGAAGTAATCGATGTGGGTTTGCAGCTCTGCAGCGTGAAGGAGACGCCTCAGCACTCCCAGGAGGAAGTCGGCGCCTTCACCAAACTCATCGAGGCCATGGGCTTCACCGCCCCGCTCAAATACAACAAATGGGTGAGTTGGAGGGTTTGGATGGAGTTCTGGTTGTTTAGGTTTGGATGAAGGGCAGAAAGACAGAAATGTTGGAGGTTTTAACCCAGAGAAAACGTGTTTATATGTCCTGATCCGTGTCCTTCAGGGTGAGACGTGATGTTGGACCAAAACCGTTTCCTGATTTAAACTGAAACTACAGAAACTGAAATGTTTGAAATCACTTCAAAACACAAATTCTTACCAATACTTTTTGTCTAGTTTCTAGTGCAAATGTTTTAAAACTCCTAAAAAATACAAAACTAACTTTTCATTAAGATGCACCAATCTACTCTTCTCACGTCTGATATCTGAGGTTTATTAACGGTTAGAACCGATCCAATGCTGAAAAACAGATGAATTTACTTGAAACATTTCTTGTTTATCGAGTTTTAAGTCGGTTCTTCAATACTGATTCCAAAGGTTTTGGTTCCAGATGTTTCTCTCTTCTAGGGAAAATTGTCTTGTTTTCTGCACTTTCTAACTTGTTCTTAGGAATAAATTTTTTGCAGCGAGTTAAAACTTCAAGTTTTAGCATCTCTTTAAAGTTTTTAACTTTTTTGCCTTGACAGAAAATCAAGATCGCCGCGCTGCGCATGTACACGTGTTGTGTGGAGAGAATAAACTACGACGAGTTCTTTGACAGTAAGTCTGAGTCCTACATTTCCCACAATGCAGCAGAAGGATCCAGCTGTTTTCCGGCTTGTTGTTGTAGTAAATGGTGGTTTTGTTTGGTCCAGAATGCTCCCTGCCGGACACTCTGAACTCCTGGTTCCTGGTCGCTCAGCTGCATGTCTGGTGAGTCTGCTGCTTTACATGCCGTCCTGTTCGTGTTATTGATTCGTTCAAACAGTAATTTGCTGCGTCGCATCGCGGGTGGAGGATGAGAGGAGAGGAAATGGAACTGCTGTGTAAGCAGTCTTCACCCATTTCAAAATAAGAGCATGAATAAAAAGATCTAAAACCAAAACTTCAACACAGATGGTGAACTTTATTCAACTAAAACAGAATTAATATCCAGTAAAGTTAAGAATCTATCCAGAAAAATTAACTTGGGGGAGTTTAAGTCTGCTAAGCATTTTCAAAGTTAGCTAAATTGCTAAGCTAAAAGTTAGCTCAGTTGTTAGCAGAAGTTTCCCACCATTTTATTTTAAAGCTGAACATCAGTTTAGATGGATTTTGGAAGTGATTAGATTTACAGATGTTGGTGTAATGGATGCAGTTTGTACTTTTCTTGCCCTCCAACAGAACCAGTCACAATATCTGTAATAAAAGACGGAAGTTTTTTCTTGGTAAATTGTAGTTTAGATGATCTGAATCTAAAACGGTTCAACTGAGCTACAAAAAGTAGACAGAGGGACGAATGAGGGAAGGAACAGTGGTGAGGTGGTTCAGTGCTGGTGGGTTTAAATCCAACTCCTGACTGAAGGTTCATATAAAGCATCTAAATCCTCCTGATTGGACCAATTTATTTAAAAAACAAACTTTCTGTCTGTGCTCCCTGTTTGTCGTCTGGCAGGATGTGTTTGGTGCGGATGCGTCAGGAGGGCAGAGAGGGGAAGTTCATGTGCCGTTACATCGTCCACTCCATGTGGGAAGACGTGGAGCAGAGGAGCAAGATCATGGGGGTGAGTCGGGTTTGGTGCCGGTCAGAGGGACTGTGGTTGTTTACATCGATTGAGTAATGAATGCTCAACAGAAGATTACATTTTTTTAAATTTTGTTCAGTTATTGTTCAACAACCAACTGACTCAAGAGTTTTCTTCTAACTTTTGCTGTCGCCATTTTGCGTTTTTATTTTTTCCGGTTAAATATTTTCTCAGTTTGAGTTTCTGTTATTTTGTTTTAGTTGCCTATAATAACCTCAGTTGAAAGACGGTTTTAAAGGAACTCGCTGATGTTGGACAGTTTTCTTTTGATCAGCTCTGCGACTTTAAGCATCCGTGAAGAATCAAAGATCCAAACAAGAGTTTTCTGGAATAAACGTCCCTTATTTTAGTGCCTTGGCTGCAAGCCATGCCGCTGCATCCTGCAGAGCGACGCAGGTTGTACATCAGCATAACTTAGCCAACAGGCAGGAAGTGCAGCCAGGTCCCAGGAGAGTGCGGCCGGCTGGCTGCGGCTGGCTGCGGCTGGCTGCGGCTGGCTGCGGTCGCCACGGCCACAGAGTTGCTCCTCTATTCTCCGTCAGTGGAGCAGCTCCAGGAAACGTCGCTGGTTGGCATGGAGCGCCGGACTCTGGCTCACAGAGAGACTCCTGCAAGGCCGATTACTGCACAGCAGAAATTACAGGTTTCACTCTAAAAAGTCAACTCTGTTCAGGAGTCACAACAAAGAATGTTAATGTGGGTCTGCAGGATGTTTCAGGGTCACTTTAGGAAAAACAACTGCAGCTCTGAAAGCCTCAACAAGCGTGAAAAGCTGTTCTAACCGGTGGCTCCACGCTGCTCAAACAGACCCGGTGCTGACCTGCGTCCATCACGCGTCCAGAAATCTGTCCGCTCCAGTCAAACATCAGCGCCGCTTCCCTGGGGGAGTCACTGGGTTGGAAGAGACGAGCCGCCTTGGGACAAAACATTTTAGTTAACTGCAATCTGTGGGAATTAATTTCAGCTAGAAACATTTTTATCTGCATTGATTCCCCAACAACGGCACAGTGAGCTAATGCAACTCAAATATATAATTTTCTTCCGTTTTTGCCCGTAAGTGACCCATTTCTGGCCCAATTCCAATCTTTCCACCCTCCTAAAAACTCTGATCTGAGTCACTTCCATATGTACAGAAGAAGAATTTATTCTATTGAAAATTGCAATTCCTACTCCTGGCAATTCTGAATTGATTAAAAACACTCAAAAAGTGATTTTATTTGTAAAATTATATTTTGAATAATTCTTAACATTCTTTAGAAATCCTCCAACCGCTAAAATCTGACGCCTCCATCTTGTTTCCATCTGGTGAAGGAAGTTGCTCTCAGTGTCTTCAGAGGTTTTTGTGTCGTTTCCTTCAGTGGATCTTGGTGCAGCGCCCCCACAGGCCAGGAGGGGAACAGGTTTTTGAATTAATTTGACTCAGAGCAGTGAGAAAGTAAACTGCAACAGCTTTAGATATAAAAAATGTTGGAAGTTTGGTCCTCAGTCGAGTCCAGCGCACCATGAGGTCTGAAAACACCTGATACCTGGACGGCTCCAAGCCGGGCTGGTTATCACACTGAAAAGCTTCGGTTCAATTCAGAAATCACAAAGTCTGATTCTTCTCCTGGCCTCCACATGTCCAAACTCAATCCATCCTTTAGTTTCTGCCCTTATTTAAATCAGTTTATTTAAAATCTTTTTTTTTAATCTAAACCTCAGTTTTTATTTCTGCATGCATAAAAGTAAAGTAGAAAACTCTTGAATTTGACATTTTTCTTCTTCAGACATTTGGACTCTAATTTAAATTGGATGCTGTTGTTTCAACATTGTTTTAACAGCGCCATCATCAGGTCAGAAATAACCAGTTTACTCCTACAGATTGGCATTTATCATGTATTGTGATTATTTGTTGTGAAAAATTCCTTATAAGAGTTTTAATTTTTAATGGACCCAGCTCGGTGTTTGTCTGTGCAGAACTGACCTGTGGTTCTGTTTGTGCGGCAGATCGATGCCATCCACAGGAAGGAGGCCATGAAAGCCATGACTGAAACCTTCTACGCTGCCATATTTGGATATGATGAGGTCAGAAGAAAGCAGGACCTTCTTTTAGAAAACATGAAATCAATCCCAGATCTTTGGGTTTTTAACGCCTGGAGAGCGTCCAGACTGAGGAGTGTTTCTGTGTTTCTGCAGGGAATCCTGTCTGATGACTGCGTCCTGGCTGCAGCTCTGTGGAGGAACCTGTTCAACTGTCAGTGTGACGACCCCCAGCAGCTGGAGCTCATGGTGGAGTACGTTCGCAAACAGGTGTGTTGGTTACTCAGTCACACTTCCTGCCAAAAATGATATCAATATGACGATATCACAGATGATGTTCCACATTTTACTGAATTTCACTGTGAAAAAAGTCAACAGAATAAAAAAGATATTCATTTATGAATTTATACAAAATCACACCACACATTTAGTGGATCAGAGAAAATCTAAAATAAAAGCTCTGAAATCAGCCACCAAATACAAGCAAAACTACACGCATGAAAATCTGCTGTGGTTCGATAGAACATTAGTTTTAAAAGATGTTAAAAAGTGTTTCTCCCTCATGTTTCTCTTAAGTCTGTGCAAAACAAAAAATCTTGTCCAAGTTCCCAATGACGGCGGTCATTGGTGGCCGTGCTAGTTAGTCTGAGAAATCATGGCAGGTTCTGCTGTTGGGAATAAGCTAAAGTAACTGTTACTGCTGGTGTCTCATCGTCTGGGTTTGGTTCTACAGCTACAAAAACTAAAGTTCCTCAAACCACCTGGGATCCGTCAGCTTTTGGGTCTTCCAGTTGACATTGTGAAAGGCCTTGATGACCTTTGACCAAAGCTCATGGAAGGTAGATTAGCAACAGAGGTCCTAAAAAAGGGCTCATCTTCTCTGCATCAGTCACTGCTTTACTTTGGTGGACAAGCATGACTGCCGTTGGCCTACAGTTTCCTCTAAAACTTTCTCCATTGTCAAATCTAACTCCAGCTGGCTAAACTGGGGCAGAACTGGTCTGGTTCTGCCCCAGTTTACAGCGTCTCCAGTAGAGTCTGTTCTGCAGTTTTGTGGGCCTCGTTCACACTCTGTTTGCAGCGACACAGAGCTGCATCGTTTCTCGCTTCATTTCATTCCTGTTCTTCAGATAAATGTGCTGCTGGAAAGTCACGGTCACTTCGCTCCAAAGGTCATTCAGGTGGACATGGCGGTACTGCAGACGCTATGCCCACCTGTCCGCTGCAGTGGTTTGAGGAGTTGGCCAGGTCTGGCCCTCGCTCAGGCAGTGACGTAAATTAAGCCATGGTGCAATACGTGGCTTGTTTTACCTCTGAAATGGGTACGAAAAATGTGGAAGAGATGCAGAGAGTCTGCTGATGGAGATGAATCTGGCTGGCGGGCTGCAGTAGAACCATTAAAGACATGTCTGTTTTTCTGGTCTCTGAGGAAGGTCACTGTGTAGTGAAACCGGAAAGAAATGAGTCACCTGAAGAACCAACTGGACCTCGTTTGCCTCCACATGGAGGGAAACGAGGTCCAGTGAGATGACTGTAAGGTTGGGGTTGGCCACGTTGGGTTTCGACTTCATGGTGGGACATTTTCTCTCGGCTTTTCATTTCCAAATCAGTGGTTTCACAGATAAAAAGTGCCTCCTCATTCAGGTGTATATTAATGTGATGGAAAACCATTAATATTCTCTGTGCTGACTCTCCAAGTCATGGGAATTATAGAACAATCATTTAAAATGCATTTTCCCGGCATGTTGTCGCTGCTCTGAGGGTAAATGTTCCTCCTGCTCCTCACAGATGCAGTTTATCGACGCTCTGGATGGAGAGGACCTGCTGCTCACAGGAGAGGTGAAGTGGCGCCCCCTGGTGGAGGAGAACGCTCAGAGCATCCTGAAGGTGGTCAGTCCCACGTACAACGACACGGGGCTGTGACATGAACGCCTCTCCTCTCTGAAACCATGAAACACTTCCTGCTTCTCCTCAGATCAGACACCTCAGTCGCTGTAGCTCCTCTTTCTTGCTCCAGGTTTTCTGTAATAATGAAGTGTGTGTGGAGGTCCAGTAAAGCAGCAGAGACAATCGTGGAATAGGATTCAGACACATGCATGTGTCCCCGTGTGTCTGTCGTCCTGTCAGGTCTGAGAGCAGCTTCTGTATGTAAACACACTCTGTTTATATTTCTACTGAATGCGGCTCTGTATTTATAAAGTATTTTTGAATCTGTGTTTCCTCTGTGTTTAAATAACCTGCTTGTTCCCTTGATGCTCTCAGACCTGAACAGGATGCAAAACTCAGAGACTTAAATATCATCAGTAGTTTAAAAAAAAAAAAAGGTTAATAAAGTTTTCTTTTCAAACTGAGTTTTTTTTTTCTTCCGCTTTTTCTGATCTTCTGTTCACTGGAAGCATCAATCTTTATGCATTTATACATCCACCAATATAAAATCCAGCTCTCCTTTGCAGAACTCACTGGACTGTAAGGCAGCTACTTTGGTATTCGAAATCAGGTTATTATTACCACTGTATCTGGTTTAGGACCAGCGTTAGTATTTGTAATTGCATGTATTTGACTGAAGCAACCTTGTTATGTTGGACCAAGGCGTTCTCCTTAAGCTGAGTTCAACAGGTGTTTTTTTTTTTTTTTTTTGAGGAAATGTTGGCCCATTTATTTGCTATGTAACTCAGAACATAAAATCAGGTCAAATCAAAAAGCTCCAAAAAGCCAAACTATAAACTATAATCTGCTTTTTCAGAAACTGTTTCTCAGTGGAAAAAAATTTGGAAAACTCTGAGGACAAACAAATGAATGACGGAGGCAGAATCAATCAATCCTTATTATTTCAGAACTTTTCATAGTTATTTAGAAAAGACTGAGTGTCACAGTGAAGACATTCTGGTGCAACAGATTCATTCATAAAAACAGTTTAAAAACAGATCATACTCTGCAGTGTTTGCAACACAAATTGGTTTCCAGTAATGAGAGACAACAAACTCAAAATAATCAAATCATAAAACCGATATAAAACCCCCAGATGATCAGATTATCTTCAGTTTCAATCTGACCAATACGGTTTATTTGTAGTTTGTGTTCAAACATCAGAGCTGCTGTTTGGTCAGTGAGATTTTCATTGGCAGGATTTTTATTTTGTCCTCAGTGGTGAAGAGAGGAAACATCCTGTCAGTGAAGGTGCGAGTGAGGGTGTGAATGTGTGTGTTAGTATCCAGATCGAAGAACGACAACTTTCCTCCGTCATAGTCCAGATTCACTCTGACCCTCTGTATCTTTTGCTGGACCGAGAGAACTGTGAAAGGAGCTGGTAGGCACACTGCTGAGTATTCACCATCATAGAAGCAGACACCCAACCATCCATCCTTTATGAATTTCTTTCTCTGGACAGACTCTGCCAGCATGCCAAGGATCCAGTCTTCACTGTCTATAACCTCAACATCCCAGCTGTGGATCCCTGAGTTAAAACCCTCAGAACTGAGAACCGAACAAACACGACCAAGTCTCTCTGGGTTATTAGGAAGCTGCTGTTCCTCTCCATATGTCAAAGTGGTCAGATGTTCAGATAAGAAGGCTTTTGACCCAGCCGTGTTTGGGTCCAGAACCAGAGGAGTGTAGGTCACCATGCCCTTCATGTTGCTCCAGATGTTGAAGGCCAGGTTGCCCAGATGTTTGGCCTGGTCTATCAGAGCTCCTGAGGGCAGCTGTGGATCCTCCAGCAGGGGGCAGCGCTGGACTCTTTCCACTGCAGCCTTGTAGTTGTGCAGGAATGAGACGTCTGCAGCTCTCAGCTCCTCCTCTGTGGCTCTGACTGTGTCTGAAAGAGCTGCTATCTCTCTGCTCAGAGCCTCCATCTTCTCCTTCATCATCCCTCTCTTCTGCTCCTCTTCCTCCCTCAGTGCAGCCAGCCTGGCCTCCTCTTCCTCTGCCAGAAACTGATGAAGCTTCTTGAACTGCTCAACAATCTGCCTCTCTGTGTGTCGGGCCTGGACCTTCATGTGTTCTGCTGTCTGATCAAACTCCTCTTTAACTTCCTTCTTCATCTCCAGTTTCCTCTTTAAAGGCTCCAGAGATGTTTTCAGTTTCTCTCTGTGTTGCTGAGCAGCTTCATCGATGGGCCTGAATCTGTGCTTGGAGTGTTTTTCTGAATCTCTGCAGACGAGACAAACTGGCTGCTGATGGTCCAGACAGAAGAGTTTGAGTTTCTCAGAGTGCAGAGAGCAGAGATCCGTTGGGATTCTCTGGTCTCTCTGCTGTAGGAATGATTCACACAGGTTCTCCAGAACCAGATTACAGGGTGGATTCAACTTTGAAGACCTTTTCTTACAAACTGGACACTCTGTTGCTGGTTTCTCTCTCCACCAGCTCTTCAGACACTCCCTACAGAAGCTGTGGCTACATGACAGAACAACCGGATCCGTAAAGACGTCCTGACAGACCGGACAGCAGAGATCCTCCTCTGATCTGGAAGCCATTTTGTCTCTGAGTGAAGCTGAAAACACAGAAGGTCCAGTCAGTCTCGGCTCCCTCCCTCCTCTACTAACTTCCCTCAAAGTGACTCTGAGTGTTTTGGTCCAACTCACCTTCAGTGTGAGCAGCTTGAAGCAGCAGAGCTGGAGGTTTCCACTTTTCCCTCCTGCAGCTGGACTCACTCAGAGGAAGCTGCTAGTTTGGTCTGAAGGTGTGTTTGTTCCTACAGAGACTCCCAGATGATCAGATTCAAACTGCCTCCTGATTTACTTCAGCTCCAACTGGGGTGTGTTTCATTCCAAAGTCCAGAATGAAACCTTTGAGCAAGAGGTAGGCGGAACGACATCGAACGAGTTTCAATTTAGTTATATTAATTTTCTGTGCTCTGCTGTTTGTTAAAGCCTCAGATGTGTATAAACCTCTCAGTGGTGGTTCGTCCTTGCTACGCCGCTGAACACATCCAGGCAGCACAAGACAAGCTCGTTGTTGAGTGTGTTCACAAAGGACAGAAAAAGATGTTCTGGTGTCGCTACCCGTCAGTCAGGTGATAACCAATAAGATTATGTACATGGAAGGTACTTATATAAACCCAAATCTAACTTCAACACAGAGAAGCTCAACACTTTATGCAATATTAATAACCACAAATAAATCATGCTAACTCCACAGTTAATGAATAACCATTATTTTCCACCATATCCTGATACACACATGTAGTCATCTCTTACTTAGCAACAGGTGAAAACAACAGCAAATGAATAAACATCTAATTCTACATTTATCTTAAGTAAACACCCAAAATATTACAACTTACTTTTCAATAATGTATAAATCTAAGGACATATGAAGAGACGCCGGTAAAGTTACTCTGACGTGGAAATGTCTGACCCTGCTGCCAAGTGCCCACAAGTTGTCTGGTACATAGACATAATATAAGCATAGACGCCTCATGGACCGCTCCGGCGCAGGAAATACGGCGGCCATCTTGGAGCGGTATACCCTCCTACTTTGCTCAATCAAAACAGCAGAAGATGCCTCAGCAGCACTGAGGGATATTGTTGTTCTGGTCGATGGATTATTGATGCGAGGGCTCCACTGACAACATTTCACAAGTAAGATGAACAGATTATTGTGTATATATTGTGATTAGAATATTACTTTACTGTATTTATGTCCACCGAGATACCAGCTAATATTAGCTACAGTGCTTGGTGTAATACGGGTTCAGCCCCGCTATGAAGGCTAACTGAGATTCTGTACATCTAAAAATATTAATTATTCTCTAACATTGGCTTAGATTATCTGACACAAGGGCCTATATTAGAAATGAAACAATATAACACATATTATAAAACTTATATTATGTGTTATAACATTCACCGGCAAAGTTTATACAGGTGGTAAAGACTATTATTTATATTCTTTCACTCTGTCAAAAGTAAGATACATCCTAAATCTTCCGTTTTTGTTTTGAAAGTTTCCTAAAGACACGATGTGAGGAAGAAGAGGGAGAAATCTATAAAGAGAGACGGATTCACTGCAGCATGGATGGATCACATCGGATTTTGGACTCGTTGGCTGAAAAACATATTTTAGTTTATATATATATATATATATATATATATATATATATATATATATATATATAAGAGCCTTCATTGCAAACTCGATGGGGCTGTGGAAAACCACCCTTGAAGCCAACTTCAAACCGCTTGCACAAGTGTCCATCAAATGTGGCATATACCAAGGAGATGCTCTGTCCCCACTGCTGTTCTGCATAGGCCTGAACCCCCTCAGCCAAATCATCAACAAGACTGGCTACGGATACCGACTTAAGAATGGGGCCACAATCAGTCACCTCCTCTACATGGATGACATCAAGCTGTACGCCAAGAGCGAGCGAGACATCGACTCACTGATCCACACCACCAGGATCTACAGCACTGACATTGGGATGTCATTCGGACTAGAGAAGTGTGGCCGGATGGTTACAAAGAGAGGGAAGGTCATCCACACAGAAGGGGTCTCACTCCCAGAGGGAACAATAGCAGACATAGAGCACAGCTACAAGTACCTGGGAATACCACAAGCAAATGGCAACCTCGATGAGGTCACAAGGAAAGGAGCCACAGCCAAATACCTCCAACGAATAAGGCAAGTCCTGAGAAGCCAGCTCAATGGCAAGAACAAGATCCGTGCAATAAACAGCTATGCCTTACCAGTAATCAGATACCCTGCCGGAATAATTAGCTGGCCAATGGAAGAGATGAAGGCCACGGATGTTAAGACTCGGAAGCTACTAACCATGCATGGAGGGTTCCACCCCAAATCCAGCACCCTGAGACTGTACACGAGCCGTAAGGAAGGAGGCAGAGGACTAGTGAGTGTGAGAGCCACTGTCCAGGATGAAACATCTAAGATCCATAAATACATCAAGGACAAAGCCTCAACGGACGATGTGCTCAGCGAATGTCTCAGGCAATGGGGAACAGAGGACGAGGTGCTGGAGGAACCATCCTGGGAAGACAAGCCCCTACATGGGATGTACCACCGACAAATAACTGAAGTGGCTGATATCAGGAAATCCTACCAATGGCTGGAGAAAGCTGGACTCAAGGACAGCACGGAGGCCCTCATCCTGGCCGCCCAGGAACAGGCCCTAAACACCAGAGCAATAGAGGCTCAGATCTACCACACCAGACAAGACCCAAGGTGTAGGTTGTGCAAGGAGGCCTCTGAGACAGTCCAGCACATAACAGCAGGGTGCAAGATGCTGGCAGGGAAAGCGTACATGGAACGACATAACCAAGTGGCGGGCATAGTGTACAGGAACATCTGTGCAGAATATGGACTGGAAGCCCCGAGGTCAAAATGGGGGACACCCCCAAAGGTGGTGGAGAATGACCGAGCTAAGATCCTGTGGGACTTCCAGATCCAGACAGACAAGATGGTAATGTCGAACCAACCGGACATTGTGGTGGTGGATAAAGAACAGAGGAAAGCCGTTGTGGTGGATGTAGCAATACCAAGTGACCACAACATCAGGAAAAAGGAGAAACTGGAGAAATACCAGGGCCTCAGAGAGGAACTGGAGAAGGCCTGGAAGGTGAAGACCACAGTGGTGCCTGTGGTCATCGGGGCCCTCGGGGCAGTCACCCCCAAACTGGAGCAGTGGCTCAAACAGATCCCAGGAACAACATCAGACATCTCAGTCCAGAAATGTGCAGTTCTAGGCACAGCCAAGATACTGCGCAGAACCCTCAAGCTCCCAGGCCTCTGGTAGAGGACCCGAGCTCAGAGGATGAAAGAGACCACCCACGGAGGGTGAGAGGGGAATTTTTTTTATATATATATATATATATATATATATATATATATATATATATACTGAATATATATATATATATATATATATATATATATATATATATATATTCAGTATTAATCATTATTTATTTATGCCATTATTAATCTTTATTTATTAGTGTTTGTATAGTTAAATAAATATATATTGATATTACTAAATAATTTATTAAATAAATTATGAACGGCTGTGTGCTTTGTAATATGCTCTTCATACATCGATATCAGAATATTCTATTCCTATTCTATTGTTATAGCCACTAAGCATATTTAAATATGATGAACTATGTATTAAAAACATACTTAAAAATACAATTGTTTATAAATGTTGCTTTGATAGATGTTTGAATATGGTTTACAGAAACAAAAAAGTGTGTTATGATCGATTAAATCCGCTGATACGTCATTGTGCTGCTAAACACATAAGGCTGAGTGGAGTGGAGTACCGCTCCAAGATGGCCGCCCTAAATCTCGTCAGCGACAATAGGCGAGAGCGGTCCATGAGGGTCTATCCTTATATTATGTCTATGGTCTGGTACGTTAGTAAAACGTCGCATGTGTGATGACATCATCATAGCGCTAAACTACGGCATCCCTTGAGGAACAAACGGATTCTGATGAAGAAAATCACATCATACAGTTGAAACTAAATGTTTACATTTACTGAATAAAAATAATTTCCTTTTTTCTCACTGTCTGAAGTTAAACTACAGCAAACTTCTCATTTTTCAATCCATTAGAATCACCAAAGTCACTTGTTTAGATGTCACAATAAAGAGAGATAATAGATCACAGAATACTTATTAATATCTTCAACATGAGAATATTTTTTTATTTGTACCTCATTAAAAAAACAGGGAAAGCCCAGATGATAATGGCATAGGTTGGGAACTTCTGGTTAACTGACATTTGAGTTAGTTAGAGGCTCAACTGTGGATGTATTTTAAGGCCACACCTCCAAAACGCTGCTTTCTGGTTTGAGACGATGGGAAAGTCAAAAAACGTCAGGTAAGTTGGCAGGAAGACAACTGTGGAGTTACACAAGTCTGATTCATACTTGGGAACAATTTTCAGGTACTTGAAGATTCATCAGATCACACAATTTTATCGCACTTGCTGTTTCCTGGCAAGGTGGGTCCCCTCACATTAACTTACAGGTTTTATTAGATACTGTATATTCAGAGCAAATATTGACCAGAGACTACTCTGACCAGCAGTTTCAAACTCCAGTCCTCACGGGCTGGTGTCCTGTAACAGATGTCTTTTCTTCAGCACACCTGGCTCCAAATATTAGCTCATTAGCAGAGCTCTGTGGGGCTTCACTGCATGCTGGTGAGGCAGTTTAGTCTTTCAGTTTAAGTGTGTGTAGGACACACTTAAACTGGGAGAAATCTGAGAGGAGCTGGTGGAGAACCTGCTGAGTATTTACCTTCCTATATCTAACCATCCAGATTCTATCTTTCCCTTCCTCTGGACAGACTCTGCAAACACACCAAGTTCCCAGCCTTCACTGTCTCCAACATCAACATCCCAGCTGTGGTTTCCTGAGTTAAAACCCTCAGAGCTCAGGACAGAACAACCATGATCAAACCTCTCTGGATTTTCAGGAAACTTCTGTCTCTCTGCCAAAGTCAAACTGGTCAAATCTTCAGACAGGATGACCTTTGACCCAGCAGTGTTTGGGTCCAGAACCAGAGGAGTGTAGGTCACCATGCCATCGCCCCTCCGCCCACCCTGTTGGGGGTTTTTTGTTTGTTTTTGGACTTTTCTGTTGGGCGTCTGGTAGCCGCCCCTTGAGGAGGGGGTACTGTCATGATCCGTGTTTCTGTGTTTATTTTTGAGATTTTCTGTGTTCAGTCTCGTTTTCCTGTAAGTCTCTGTCCTGTCCTCCGCGGTGATTGTTTCCCAGGTGTCTCATCCCCTTGATTACCCCGTGTGTATTTAAACCCACCTGTTGTCCTTGTCTCTCGTCGGGTCCTTGTCGTATGTCGCCTGTTTCTCTGTGCTGTTCCCCGTTGTTCTGTACCTGGGAAATCATCATTAAATTCATCATTTTCACATACATCCTGGGTCTGCCTGCGACCGCGTCCTCACCTCAACAAACCACATCATGACAGTGCTGAAGCCTCTGAAGGTGTTTTTGGTGGACTCCGATGAACAGGGAGTTACAGTAGTCGAGCCTGGAGGAGACAAAGGCGTGGCAGCTCTGCTGCTCCACTAACTTCCCTCAAAGTGACTCTGAGTGTTTTGGTCCAACTCACCTTCAGTGTGAGCAGCTTGAAGCAGCAGAGCTGGAGGTTTCCACTTTTCCCTGCTGCAGCTGGACTCACTCAGAGGAAGCTGCTAGTTTGGTCTGAAGGTGAATCTGATCGACTGTAAGGACGGAGAATCAAACTGCTTCCTTCTTTAGTTCAGCTCCAACTGATTTTTATTCCAAAATCAGGAATTCAACCTTTGAGCTGCTATAAAACTCACTGATTAACAGGTTTCATTTTTCTCAGATCAGAACAGAACCTCTAATGAAGATACTAGATTAAACTGTTCTCAGCTGTTAAATTCTTACTGAACACTTTTTATTCAAGAACAGTTGGACTAACTACATGTTGCTCCTCTCCTTTTTTGCCTTTTCTGTCCCTCAGTTACTTCAACACAATCCTTCATACTTACAAGCATGAACCACAAGACTACTTGTCATTTAGTGATTTAATCAGAGTTGAAGATGACACATTTACAGTTTGACGCTTGATATTAATCTTTAAAGATTCTGTCAAAGCAGGAAGTTTTCCTCACCACCTTGCATTGTGGTTTATTCCTATTTGACATGTTCAGAAAACAATCATTTTCAGCAACAAGCAGACAAATTTAAGTTCCAAACAGTAAATCATCATCCAGACATTAAATTACTGTCTGCTTAAGATTGGATCCAAAAACTCTTCATGTGTTTTAAATTCACTTTCTGCTTTGACATCAGTGGAAACACAGACTGTGATTTATTCTGTTTTAGAAATAAATCTGAGATATTTGGGTTTCTGACCACAGGACAGAAACCTGTGGTGAAAACTTTAGTTTCCTAAAATTTTCATTTTGAGGTGGAGACTCTCCTCTGATGTGGAAAACTGTTCCATCTTTATCCAGCAGGAGGCGCCACAATCCGCTGAGAGGAGGGTTTGAAGTAATTTAGATTTAAAGGGCTTTTGATCTTTAAACAAAACTACACTGGTTTGATTTTAGAGCAGAAACTTTCAGAAAATAAAATCCCAATCCTCCAGCTGTGAGGCTCTGCAGAATGCTCCAGAGTTTTTTATTAAACCCTTTTAATGCACAGAGATGAAGTTAATGTGTCTCTTTGTTTGACCTCAACACGTAGAAAACTCATCTGAATGAAGGTCCATCTAATGAAGAAATAATAAAATATGGATGTTATCATTTTGACCATTTGAAATGCAATAAAACCATTTTGCTGCTTCTTGATTGAAACTTTTTCCTTCTTTTCCCCTCAGAAGACGACCCGGTCTGTACAGAACCGGGTCATACAGATGACCCGGTTCTGTACAACAGGAACTTTGTGTTTTTAAGCTCAGTTCCTACCTAATGCTTTCACTTTGTAGAAAAGCTTCATCGGATCTAAATGTGCTCCGGGTCGCTCCGGGACCAGAACTGGGTCATAACCAGGCCTGATTAGCAGGATCCCAGGTGACGCTGTGGCTTCTGGGTCACGAAGAGGTCAAATCCTCAGGAGGCTCGGCGGGTCAGAACCTTAAAAGACTCAAATAAAATTAATAAAATGTGTCGCATTGTGACCAATAAAGAAATTAAATGATTGTTTTTTGTCAAAATGTATGAACTTTGTGGTTTCTAAAACAGAATAAAAAATACCTTAAAGCAGAGGTTCCCAAACTGTGGGGCGCGCCCCCTAGTGGGGGCGCCGTACCATTGCATGGATGGAAAAAAAAAAAACGTGAACGCTGTATGTGCTGTGTTTTTACCTTAGAATGGAAAACTCTCTTATTCCTCTGTTAATTTGATATAGTAGGGGCTTCCGTACTTCCCATATCTATTTTAGTAAAATATCCATCTATTTTACTTGGCTTTCAACTCCAGCGGGATCTAGTTTTAAATTGTATGTTTTTGTTTTTGAACTTTTCACAGTTTTCCCCCCAAACTAACCGAGTGTTGAGTGAAGCTGTTGGATGCAGGTAATGTTAGCTAAAAGATGACTAGCTAACATCAATATAGCACCTTAAGCTTAACAAATAGCCTGTAGGCTCCTGGTGTTGTTGTCTATGTCCAGCTACGTACATTCATGTTGCCCCCAAAAGAAGTCGATTTCCCCCCACCCCCTCATTCTTAGAGACAGGGAGTCTTTAAGAACCCCCCCAACCAGGCAGCTATTTGTAATCCATAGGGGGCCCAGCAGTAGTTTGGGAACCACTGCCTTAAAGGATCCTGTTTGTTTAAAGTTAGAGATGCTAAATGTAAACTTTAAAGCTAATATTAATTATAATCAATAAGAATTACTCAAAAAAAATTGTTTCCTGCTTTTAGCTTTTAAACTGCAGATTATAAAAATATTTAGTAACCTGACACCTTCAGTTATTTGTACCAGGGAATTCTATAAATGTATTTTTTCTGAAACAGTTATAAAGTTACTTTTATATTTTACAGTATGTTTTACGATAAATAATGCTCACTTTGTATTTAGGCCAATGTCAAAATCACAGTAAATATTTTTCCTTTATGATTGAATTATTTAAACATAGATATTCATCAGCTCTATGAAATGTGTTTTTTCTTAAATTATGTAACATATACAATCTTTTAAGGGAGGAAAAACATAGAAAAAAATTAAACTGAACAAATTCAATAATTTTTCTGGATATAAATCTCAGAAAAAATAAAATATTTTTGTATCATGTCACCTGACATCCATCAGATCAGGATATTTTTACACCTGATGGTCTGGTCGACCCGGTTCTACTGGAACCAGAACTCCATCATCTGCTCCACCTCCAGCTGCTGTGGTTCTCTCTCTGCTCTGAGTCAAACCAACCTGTTCCCCTCCTGGCCTGTGGGGGCGCTGCACCAAGAACCACTAAGGGAAACGACACAAAAACCTCTGAAGACACTGAGAGCAACTTCCTTCTTCACCAGATGGAAACAAGATGGAGGATTTTAGCGGTTGGAGGATTTCTCTTTAGGCTAAAGACCAGGAGCCATTTCTGGTGCTAGTAGTAGGCTAGCACGTTAGCTTTGGTTGTATTTACCCAGAATGCCCTGCACTGTAGTCCACTTTGTGCTTTTGGAGCGGTCTTTGGTCCGCTTGGCTTTCACATTCAAACCAAACACAGACCGAGGTTTGGAGGACCAGAGGACCAAAGGTCAGAGGTCGATTAGCGTTCACACCTAACAAACCAGACTTATCTTTTAGATTAAAGTGAACTGAACATTCCTGGGGGAACCCAGCCTAAATGTTCAGGAGAAAATCTGCTTCCACTTCAGTCTCTCTTCTGTCCTCTCTGAACCAAATCAGTCTGGTCCTGGTTCTGGTTCTGATGGTCTTCCTCTTAAAGTGAGTCATTCCTCTCCACTGTTACCATATTCTTGCCAAGGAGGAATCACTGCTGCAGAGTGAACAACTCGATTCAAAGAGCTGGGAATCATTTTTACTGAGGTGACTGGACTGTTCTGCTGGTACTGCTGGGAACGGACTGGACCTGTTTGCTTTCTACTGTTCATTTATGAATTAGGGTATATAAATAAAATAGTGACATATGGTTGAGGTGTATGGAGGTTATTAATGAATATAACTTATTTGAGTCGGTTCTGTTCCTTCACTGGTCCAAACTAAAGTTTCTGGTCTCTATTGTTCAGTCCATCTTTTATGGAGCAGCAGAATAATAAAAACTGCAGTTGCTGACATTTACTGTGAAATTCTCACGCAAACTGAGTCAATCTGTTGTGCTTCAGAGCATCAACAAAGGTCTCATTGAGACGGTGAAGGTCCATTTTCCAGACCGAAGGTTCTGACACTGGACGGGTTGTAGTGATTATTTTAATTTCAGCCTTTTGGTGAGTCCTGTTCTTGTGTGAGGCGGAACAATGGTGCGGTTTCTCTCTCTCCGTTATGAGCTGGGACCTTTATCTGCCAGCCGGCTTCACACCATCAATGCCGTTCTGTCCGAGTGTTGAAACTGTGGGTGGACAAACCCTGTGAAAGTCTGTCTGCTGCTGCCGTCCTCAGAAAGACACAAACCCGACTCAACACAAATTCACAACATTTTGGGAAAATCTCACATTTTCTTTCCTTTCCTGTTCAGGATCAGATCATTTGTCTTTTTTACGTTTGTCTTCTGGATCCTTTATAACCAGGCAGCTTGACAGAAAGACTCACAGCTGAAGCTCTAACGAATTATCAGACCGTATGAGTCAAAGTCTGTCTGTGTGGAAAAAATAAAAATCACATTGTTTCTATTTCAGCAGTAGTGGAAGGGCTTTCAGTTCATTTAGGTTCTGTTTTCTCTCTAAACAACATTTTGGTTTTTATTCAGCCTTTATTTAAAACTCCTGACGATCACAACAGTTAGAAAACACAGTACATTAAATAAAACCCATTCTCCTGAGGCGAATTGAACCATATAGATTTTGTTTTGGTGAGATATTTCTATCAGGTTGCGGTTTGGACTTTGACTAGACCATTGCAGCAGATCTGTGTTTGGGATTTTTGACCTGGTTTGGACCGGACTCGGATGGACTCACATTTGACTGAAAGAGGTCATAGTTCATTAAACAAAAGCCCAAATCACCATACCTCCACCACCGTGTTTGCAGATGTTTGTCCCAGAATCTCATCCAGATGCAGCGCTGCTGACCTGCCGCCATCTTGAGAAGAGGTTTTCTCCTTCAGTCTTCCATACTAGTTCAGAGTCATGACCTTTAACCTTTAATCCACTTCATGCCCTGACGTTGGGCTGAATCTGCAGAAAAATCCTTTGTGCTCTGCAGAAACGCATAATTTTACTGTTGTAGACAGAAAAAATGAATTTTATATGCAGTTATTTACTACTAAAGCAACAATTTACTGAAAAACATGAAAAACTCTAATTAAAAAAGTGAAAATGAAAACTGACTCCATGTTCTGCCGTTTACATCTGACCTGCTTGGGAAAGGATTCATTCTGATGTGAAGGATTTTTACCAGATAAATAAAGTTCAAGATTCACACTTTTCTACATTTTGAACATTTTCAGAGCTCAGCTGAAGCTCTGAATCATGTGTGCAGCTTGAGCCTGATGTGTCAAACTACATGTCAAAATTCATAAATGAAGACGAAAAATACATTTGTAATCTCAGTGAAGCATACCTGGTAATAAAGGCTATTTGTAAGGGTAAAGTTTGGTGGAGGGACGGCCATTTTGCTTGTGGTTTTTCAGGAGTTCCAGTAAAATTGTCTTTTAATCCTTTAGAAATCCAAGACATTTTGAAAGAATGGCCACATAGACAGACTTCTTGAGACTTTCTACAATAATAAATATTACAGATTCAAAATGGTACATCAGGAACACGAGCAAAGACTTCCTGTGACATCAGGACAAAACAGGAAAACGTTCTCTAACATTAGTGTTGGATTAGGCTCTCAGACATTTTCATAATAAAAGTTGAGCGTTTCTCATTTTCCACACATAAAATGAAGTGCAGGTTGTTCTACAGTCTGTAATTGTTTTCAGGAATAAAATATTATATACTTCCTAAGATCTGTTTTCCTTGTAGTGAAATGTTGACCTGCAGCAGATCAGCTGATGTTTGTCCTGTTCCACATCCAACAGAACAGCTGTTTTCACCTTCATGACTTCACGCATGGTGACGGGGCGGCGTTGTTTACTGAAGGCGTATGCAGGTCACACACGCACACACACACACGCGCACGCACACACACACACACACACACACACACACACACACACACACACCGCCATGACGAGAACGACCGATTAAATGGTTTGTTTCATTTTTAAACAGAAGCCCAGGTCAAACAGCAACAACTCTTCCTCAGGATGAAGAGTAATATCTGCTGAAGTGAATTATTAATGTAGAGGTGAAAACTTTGACCTTGATACAGACTCAGGGTCAGAGATGAAGGTTTAAACTGAGAGGACAGCATGAGCATGTGCAGAGCTTACTATTTTATTCTTTATTTTTTAATTTATTTATTTTTATTATTTGTTTTTTATATATTTGTTAAAACTGCCAACTCGTTGTGACAGAAACTGATGATCTATGAAAAAAATGATCTCCATCACCTTCTCCCTGAGTTACTATTGTCGTCTGAAGAAATACACCAAAAACAACCAATCACAGCTGGGAGGAGGGACTTAGCACTGTCAATCATCCTCATGTTTGCTGCTAAATATGCTAATGGCTGAGAAACAACTCATAATCACAGGAAAACTGTTTATCTGCCATCATCAATGGCTACGCTAACTATGTACTGTAGCACAGAGAAAGGGAGCGGAAGGGGAATGGGTGATTGACGGCACTAAGACCCGCCTCCTGGCTCTGATTGGTTGTTTTTAGTTAGTACTAGGAGAAGGTAGAGGAGCTTGATTTTATTCAGATGATCTGTCTCATAACGAACTCACAACATGGTGACACTTTTTTCAACATTTTCTTTAATTTAATTCAATTAAAATATTTTATTGATCTCAAAGGGAAATTAAATGTAACTCGTATTAATTCAAATTCTTCAAAGAGTTATTCTAGATGTTGATGACTTTGGCAGGAAAGCTCTCAGGGCTTTGGCATTATTTCAGCTTTCCCAATGGTAATCAGCGCCTTGTTGTAACCTCCCCATTGCTATGGTTACGCACCACAATTTTCAGCAAAGCATGAAAAATATAACCAAAAATCAGTCCAACTGCACAGTATCCCAAACAATCAGCAACAGTTGACCAAAAATAAAGGAATTGTTTCCCCCACAGAAAACATTTTCTGTTCTGTTTTGACATTTCAGGCATACCGTACAGAGAAGATGGAGGGGGTGGGGGGTGGGGGGGGGGTTGAGTGTAAAATGACTGTGGTTTCTGCACAGATGCACAAATCAAATAATTTCTCTCTGGTTCTCAGCTGAATGTCTCTCCTGTTCCTGCCTGGTTTGCCTGCAGCTGTTTCTGCAGAGTGAAAACGTGCTGACGCAGGAAAATCCTGCAGTTTTGATTTCTAGCTGAAGTGACGGGAGAATAAAGGAGAATAAAGGAGAATAAAGGAGAATAACTGAAAGCAGCTCAGAAGCGTCACAAACTTTCTGGTGGAATCACAGACATGAAACATGGATGTTAAGGTTTGTTTTCTAAAGTCATCATCAACCATCATCAACAAGTAATTTAAATTCATGACTGCAAAGTTTTCCAGGTCCAGGAAAAACTTGGAGTAACTCTGGAAGGTCGGTATAAAGCATACACTTATTTACTTTTTCATACATGGAATACTATCGAAATCAAAACTGTCCATTTGTTTCTGTATATTTTTCTATAACAAATCTCCAATGAGACAAACTCATAAAAGGAAGTAAACAATCATAATCTAACCTTATTGTATTTGTTTAGCAATTGATTTTTATAATTTAGTTTTTATTTACAGTGAAAAACACAGTTTCATTATTCCTCACATGAATCCCTCTAATTCAAGAGCAGTTGTTAATATTTGACCTTTAGTTTTATTAAACAAACTTTATTTTCTTATTTCGTTTCTTTCTTTAATTCAAAGCGTTTCTGTTAGAAGCAGTTTATTGTACTAAATCAATGTAATTTAATAAATATTTAACTACTGGGATGAAAATAATCGGATGCAGCTATGAGTCACATTGTTTCCTTCTGATGCATATAAGCAGGTTTTATGTTGGTTTTATAAGAGTTTCTCCACAGTCAGTGTATGAAAGTATTAAGGAAGAGGATAATATGTGAAGTGATGCTGTCATAACTTTCAACAATAGTTTAAATCTATTATTCAGTGCTGCTCAATGCCCTGGGCGTGTTCAGAACAATTACTGTCTCTGATTGGCTTTAATTAGCATATATTAGCTGAACTTATTCATAATGAATCATTTTCATCATAGTTGATTAGATTAAACTTTCAGATTTGAACTGAATGTTTTTGTTTCTGTCAGGAACCGGCTGGTAAATTTCCTGGTAACTGCTGGTTACATAAATAAACGTGGATAAATTTGAACTAATGACTGAAAAGTGATGTGTCAGAGTTTTCTCAGCCAGCGGGTCGGACCGGTTCTCCGGGACGCGGCCGCTCCTCACAAAGCTCTGAGCCGCAGCAAGGATCATCAACACGTCCATCATCGAGTTTATTATGGCAGCTCAAGTTCTGCTGCCTAAAATAACTGGGCTGCTGGATGAAAGGCGGATAAACGCTGCAGGTGCTTCATGTTGCTCTTCTTACTGTTTATGACTATTATGCAAATCCAAACACAGTACAAACACACGAGTAAAGATTAGGGATGCATTAGATCGCACTTCCAATTTCTGAGGTTTATTATCGGCAGATCCGATACAGAAAAACAGCTGAATTTATTTAAAACGTTTCTGTTCCTTAAACACAGACATAAATGTGCTGAATTACGAACTCATTCGATAACTCTGCTCCAGTACAGCTCACTTAAATAAAGAACAGCTTCAGCAGCTTGGTCAAACATGTTAAAACAACTTTTATTTTTTAAGCCAAAGTAAAATAAATTAAAACAATAGGTCGACTACCTTGGTCAAACATGTAAAAATAAACTGTAACAACCTTCTTTCAAATGATCAAAGTGCAATTAGGAATTATAAACATAATGAAAAATAAATAATAAAGTATAGAGTTAGACTGAACAGATCTGCCCTCACGAATGGGGATCTTTGTTACTAACTGAATTCTTCCCAATAAAAATATTAATACTGATCTGGAGCATCTCCAGTAAAGATGAGGTAAAAGTCTTCAGATATTTTTAACTTTATTTCAGTAAAATCTCATAATTTTTTAGTTTAAACCATTTATTCAGAAAGAATCTAAATTTGAGGAATAAATGTTTTCAACTAAACTTCTCTAATTTTGTGTCTGTAACCATGACGATTAAATAAGCGCTGCTAAAATATTTTAATCTCTTTTTCTGAGCTGATCACATTCAACTTTAACTGAATAATCCTGAAAATGGTAAAAACAAAAATCATATTTACTGTTTTAATAAAGCAGAAGGACTGAAGAAGGAAATGGACAAACGTCAACATGTGGAGTTAAATTCACCGGGTTCAGCTGGATGAAATGAAAACCATCCATAAATCAGGTTTTAGCTCTGCTGGTTGGTTTCTGCTCACATACAGAGAGGATGACTTTATATCCATATCTATAATCTATAATCATAAAAGATCAATATGGAGAAAAGCAACTGATGCCTAATATTAGGAATGATGGATGGACGGATGGATGTTTTCCAGCCTGTTTTCCAGCTGAACCTGAAGCTAATCTGAAGCTAATCTGAAACCAATCTGAAGCTAATCTGAAGCTAATCTGAAGCTAATCTGAAACCAATCTGAAGCTAATCTGAAGCTAATCTCTGCCTTTGTGCCTCTCAGTCAGGCAGTCAGGTGGATTTAATCCTCATCTCTGTTTCAGTGACTGGGAACCAGTTCATCCAGTCCACCTCTGCTGGGTCCACAGCAGAAACCAGTCGTTGCTCGGCCTCGGGCGTTTCCCATCATGCCGTTGGGGTTCTCTTACTGGTTCCTTCAGAACATTAACGCCTTCGACCCATTTCCATTGTCATGGTGACTGACTCTCCTCTAGCATGTGACCAAGACGAACAGGGAGGAAGTCCTGTGTGGTTCCAATCCCAGGTCCGCCATCTTGGTTTTTACAGACTGGATGGAGATGAAAGCTGTGACGATCCTCACTGGTTCCAGAAGTAAACCTCCAGTAAAACCTGCTGGTTGTCTAAGACAGACAGAACCATGAGGACCAGAACTGAGATGGACAGAACCATGATGGACAGAACCATGAGGACCAGAACTGAGATGGACAGAACCATGATGGACAGAACCATGAGGACCAGAACTGAGATGGACAGAACCATGATGGACAGAACCATGAGGGACAGAACTGAGATGGACAGAACCGTGATGGACAGAACCATGAGGGACAGAACCATGAGGACCAGAACTGAGATGGACAGAACCGTGATGGACAGAACCATGAGGGACAGAACCATGAGGACCAGAACTGAGATGGACAGAACCATGATGGACAGAACCATGATGGACAGAACCATGAGGACCAGAACTGAGATGGACAGAACCGTGATGGACAGAACCATGAGGGACAGAACCGTGATGGACAGAACCATGAGGGACAGAACCGTGAGGGACAGAACCATGATGGACAGAACCATGAGGAACAGAACCATCAATATAAGCATTAATGAGTGGAGGTGGAGACAAAGACAAGAATGAGTTAAAGCAAAGGTCTAGTCAAAGTTCAAACCTCAACCTGATTGTGGAAGGACCTTCAGGTGAGCTGAAACAAAAGTCTGCAACATTGAAAAGAAGACTGGACCAAACTGATGCAGTCAGATGGAGTTATGGCCGCTGATGTTTATGATTGTTTAATTGGTCAAAATATAAACAATAAAGTTTATTCTGAACCTGAAGGATCATTAAAATGTTTAGAAAAACACATTTTACATTTCAGTAAGAGCAGATCCTGAATAATCCTGAGTACAGCTGATGTTTGGTATGAGGAAAACCCCATTTCATCTGTCAGAGAAGGAAACTCAAACTGATTGAATGAGGATCCATGTTGGTTCCAGTATAACCAGCTTCTGACTGGCCCAGTTTCCCAGCCGGACCTCACAGCGTCAGCTAACACGCCCAGCCGTTCTGACTCGTGACCCGGACAGTCACACTCTGCTTTACCTATTCAAACAAACCAGGGAGGATGATGTCAGTGAGGTGTTTGATTCGGTCACCTGCACCTCCCTGCTGGTAAACACACCGTCACACCTGACCCGATCCCGGATGTTCAGGCCCGATTATGGACACTGTAACCTCAGGGGGGGTTCTGCTGCCAAGAGGAAGAAGATGAACATTTCTTCATCAATGGCTGACGCATCTACGGAAATTTCAGCAGAAGGAATGCAATCTTTCATTCCAGGGAAGGGTTGAGTCTTCTGGTATTGCTTCCAATGAAAATGGAAGAATTCGGTTCTGGCACAGTTCTGGTGTCACATGACAACTGAAAAGCATCACTGTGATTATTTAGCTATACAACATATTAATATTTGTGCCATAGTTGTAGTAGAAACACAAAGAAACATCACAAACAGATCTATTTGTGGTTTTCTACTGAGATGTACAGCAGGTAGTAAAAGGATTTCCACACAAAACCCCAAAACAAAAAGGTGACACCACAAAAGGTTTGAGTCATATATCATTAGATCTGCTTTCTGTAGCAAAACTGATGGTTGAAAGCATTGAAAGACTAAACAAAGTGACATGAAGAGGAAAACTTAACTCAAAATTACACGATTCCCTACAAAGTTATGTTAAATAACTAATAAACAACCAACTATTCCCTCTGGATGACAAAATAGGAATAAAAACCTGCAAAACCAGAAACAGGCTGATGAAAATGTGTGAAATTAACTAAAATATGGCATAAAACAACAAAATTACATCTAATAAGAATACTCTACCCAAGGTGTAACTCGTTACATTTACTCAGTTACACATACTTGAATAATTTTTTTGGAATTAAGAACAGCAGTTTAACTACACCATACTTTTTACTTTTGTTGAATAATATTTGTGGATCCTGTCGCCACTGAGAGCAGCTTCACAGAATAAAGAATAAACATGTTTTTACCATAAAATCACCAGAAACAGACCAACAGTTTAAATCAGAGTGAGACATCTTGTTTCAACACCAGCTTTGTTGTTCTGATTAATTATTTTCTGATGAGCCATTTGGGGATCAAGATAATACAGTAAACTATATGAATTAATCACAGGGAGTACTTTACCCTGTTTTATCACCTGCTGTATACTAATTACCTGCTGTGGGACTAGTTTAATAATTTATATGTTGAAAAAATATTTTAAAAATCACTTCTTCTTGTGAATATGTTTTTATTTGTATTGTTTTTATTAGTTAAATACGAGAATTCAAACTTAATTTAAAATGTTTTCAGTGTGATTACGTAATTTTTAAATATTAAGTCAGATGTTATTTGAGTAATTTCTTGGACTACTTCTTTTGACTTTTAATTGAGTAAAAATATGTCAAACTCTTTAGATTACCTCGGGTTCATTTGAACATTTATATTCAAATAAACTGGGAATGGCGAGAAATAAAAACACTCTGAAAGTTTGCATGAAGTAAAATTAGTATTTTCTTCGGTATTTGCTTCATTTTCACCCATTATGGCTTTTACTTTTTGTTTATTTATTTATAGCAGCTTTATTTTGAAATCTCTGACCAGACGTGGGCTACTTGTTGTGAGCTGGTTGGCTTGGTAACGGCCGGAGGGGGAGGAGCCTGATGGCGGAGCAGCCAATGAGAGGACAGACTGCAACAGGTGAGCAGAAGACACACACCTGACCCCCGGCTGCTGCAACACAACACCGCGCAGAAGAAGCGGCTGCGGCTCGGAGAGGCGACATCCTGACGGACAGGGCCGGGAACCAGAGAAGCCGGGACCATTTCAGCGCCCTGAACTGAACCAAACTGTCATTTACTCTCTTTAATTTGGAGGCAGGTCGGTGCGGATTATTGATCAGATTTAATCCGCTTTCTGCTTTCAAAATAGCGGCGATGCTTCAGGACTCCCAGCGCAGCAGCGACTAGTTCCAGGTTCCAGGTCGATAGTCTCCCAGTCCGGCAGCACCATGATCAGCTCCGAGGGCCTGCGGCCGGCCACCGGCGGCAGGAAGCCGCTGGGGAAGCTCGCTTCCCGGCTGGAGGAGGTGAAGAACCCGTGGAGGGAGGGCTCCAAGCTGGAGCTGAGCCACAACGAGGCGGCGCGGCTGGCCACGGACGCGCTGCTGGAGCACGGGGAGAAGGAGTACCGGCGGGTCCTGGCCGAGGAGCGGGAGCTCAACTTCCTGTCGCCGCTGGAGATCCGCTACATCAGCCAGCATGCCGCCAGCAAGACCTCCGACCCCGACAGCGGCGACCGGGACGACGGGGACGCGGACGCCGTGTCCGAGCTGACCTCCGGGACTTACTTCCCCATGATGTCCGACGACGAGCCGCCGATGCTGGAGCTGGGCTGGCCCGAGACCCCGGTGCGGTTCGGACCGTCGGAGACCCAGATCTACTTCCAGAGGGACAAAACTCACAACATCAAGGACCTGATCCGGTCCATGATCAACAAGGCCAAGAAGGTGAGGAGGTCCGGCTTAATTTGGTTGTAACTAGTTACATTTACTCAGTTAAATTTACTCGAGTAACTTTTTGGAAGAAATGTTCTTTCAGGAGTATTTTTACTACTTTTTACTTTTACTTGAGTCACCAGACACCTGCCGTCTTTATTAAAGTTTCATAAGTTTTAAGGCTTTTGCCTAATTTTGTTGTTTTCTGTTACTTATATGAATTATTGTCATTTTGTCCTTAAAATACTAAATTTTACACTAAACTTTATATATTGGTCCATCTGATAATGTAATTTTTAAATGATGGATAATTTGATCAATTACTCAGTACTTGAGTACTTTTTACCAAATACTTTTTTACTCTTACTGGAGTCATTTCTTGGATGCTACTTTTAAGTTTTACTTGAGTAAAACATATGTTGAAGTAGTTCTGCTGATATTTGAGTAAAGTTTTGGGTTCTCTTCCCATCTGTGGATAGAACCCTATTGAGATCCTTTATCCATAAAACAGGTAGTTACAAAAAACACAGCATAGTATCAATAACAGCATTAAATAAATCCATTTCATTTATTTTTTTCAATTTCAAACAAGTTTTTAAAAGCAATAAGTCATCAGTATGACACAGAAAATATGTCCACGCATAACCAAGAACAAAATAATTAGCTTAAAACTACTTTTCTGTTTGAAAAGCAGGAGGAGCAAATACTCGTTTAATCCTGTCCATAATTTAAACAGTGGCATACAGATATATAGATAAATGCAGAAATGTATGTATTTTGTATTTTCTTTTTATCAAGATGTTGATAAAAAGAACATCTTTTTACATTTCACCAAGAAATGTTTACATATTTTCTTGTGTTTTCCTTAAACATGCGTTTAAAGGAAAATATGGATGTTTTGAAAAACAAAACATCCATATTTCTGCTTTTATCTTTAATTATGTCAGTATTGTTCCTCCATATCTGATGATGCTGTGAAATAAAAGTGGATCAATAATTTAATCAGCTCCAGATCTGAGAGATTATCTCTGATTAGTGACCCATAGTTTAATCTAATCTGATGATGGATTCAGCTTCAGGTGGGCAGATTTCCTGACCCAGGTTAGAACCAGAACCAGAACCAGTCTACACTCTTCCAGTGAAAACAGACTCTCTTCATTTCCAATTCAAATGTTCCCCCTCTCTCTCTGAGGCTGTTGCTCAGCCCAAAATGCTGTGTTTGTGCAGCGTTATGTTTGCAGACCAGCGGGTCACAGATGGTTTCAGTCCTGTTGCGTCCAGAGTCTCTGACGGCCGCAGAGCTGCAAATATAGAGTTTATGTAGAGCGGCGCTTCTAGATAAGCTCTCCGGTCTGATGACATCACGGCACAGGTAGACATGCTGCCAGAGGAAACTCTGCAGCTGTGTTTCCTCCAGCTGGCTGCGTTAATTCGTCTCCAGAGCCGACAGGCCCGGGCCGGCCCTGCCCCCACCTGTTGTCATGTTGGTTCAGCTCTTACTGGGTCCTGAACCAGAGGCCAGCAGCTGAGCCTGGATCAATGACCTCAGTCCAAACTGACCTGGAGAAACACTCAGCAGGTTGAACTTGATGTTGGTTTCTGCATCTTTGGTTGCTTTTTAAAACATTTTCAGCTTGTTTTGTCTGAAATGGCTTTAGTTTATTTTAGATCTTTTCAGTTTTCTTGCGTTTTTGAAGGTTTTCTTTGTTTTAATCAATTAAGTTTATTTGTGTCTCACATTTCAGCAACAAGACAGTTCAAAGTGCTTTTTGTTATAAAAACACAAAAATAAAAACACAGTCACCAATTTAAAAACAAACTTTACATTTTGTCAAATACCATCAAAAAATCATCAATGTTGTTCAATGTTCCATTGATTATGAATCAAAAGCAGCTCTAACCAGCTGGTCTTTAGTCCAGATTTAAAGGAACTCAGTGTTTCAGCTTGTTTGCAGTTTTATAGACGTTTGTTCCAGATCTGTGATGCATAGAAGCTGAATGCCGCTTCTCCGTGTTTGGTCAAAGTGTTCTGGAAGGTTGATACAACAGCAGCAGATATTTAATGAGTTTTGTGTTTTATAAACTACCGGAAGGATTTTAAGGCTAATTTGTGCTTTGAAATCCATTTCTGTTGTTTTCCTGCGTCTCAAGTTCCTTCTGCAGGTCAAAGGTCATGTTTCTGAAGCTAGTTTCTCCGTTTGCAGCCGCCTTGTGTGTCTGTGGATCCCAGCAGCTGGTTTTACGGGTTGAACTTGCAGGTTAAAGCTGTATTAGTAAACCCAGAACCTGAGTCAGACACCAGTGACTCCATGGTGTTCAGGTCGTGTTTCTGTGTGACCTTTGACCTCCCTGACTGGTCTCTGTCTGGAGCTGTGAGCTGGTCCCAGATCAGCCTGGTCAGCTGCTCCGCTTGCAGACGCTGCAGCACGCGCTGCGTGTGAGTCACTTCCTCTTCCTCCGTCCGTAAACAAAGGAGGTTCATGTGCAGAAATCCTTCAAACTGGGCATCTTCGCTGCTTTTTCAGACAATAAATGAACTTTGACCTCTTCTGAGACGTTCAGCTGCAGCAGGAACCTGGCTTCAGGTTTTACTGTAGAACTGGCCTCAGGTTGGTTTTCAGGTCATGATGTTTATTTCAACGACTGTAGAAGAGTTTAAACACAAAACCTGGATTGGTTTGACACTTTCCTGACGCCTGAAGCTGCTTTTGATTGGCTGATGGAGGATTTTATCACCAAACAGATTTCTGTTGCTTCTGTCTGCAGAGTTAAAATGTTTCCCTGTTAAAACTTAAAGCAGAAAAGAATCAAATGGTTAAAGATTTTCACCTCCTTTATGCTTGAAATCGTGTTGCATTCACTGCTGCTCGGAAATAAAGAGGTGGATTATTTGTTTTCATGACAAATTTTCCTTCTGCAGTTCACTGAACAAAATAAGTTGATAAATCTCATAAATTGTTTTATAGAATGATTAGAAACTCATATTAACCTCTTTAAATGGAACATAAAGTTTGGAGATGTCACTTTTTGTTTTTACATTAAATGCAGCAGAAACTTCAGTTGTTTTTAAAGAATCAACTCATAAAACAAACCAGTTTTTATAAATATGGTGAATTTATAGAGTTTATGTAATTTATAAGGTTTATCCACTAATATTAATATTTACCTTCCATTTTAACATCATAAAAATGTCTCTGCTTCAGTGAAACATCCCACAATCCTTTGCTGCATCCCTGTCACATGACCAGCCCCATGATGAAAATCGATATCGATTGTTTTACTTATGAGACCAATCACTAATAATCAGTGGGGAAAAAATGGGTAAAATAAAATATTACTTAGTTAAAAATGAAACTATTTGTGCTTTTCATGAGGTTTTGTCTCTGAAAATGTGTAAGAATATTTACCAAAAGGTTTAAAGCTGTAGATTGACGGTGGAGACGGTGGATGTTTGGTCGTTGAATCTTTTTGGTTTTGTTGGTTCCTGTTGGCTCTCTGGCCGCTTCAGGCCCGTTTCCTCTCTTTGTTTTCTGGCTCTGAAGGAAATAACAAAGCAGAGGTGGGAGTGGGAGTGGGAGTGGGGGGGTAAAGGAGGAAAATCCTCCAGGAAGTGAAGTATTCAGCCTCCTGGCTCTGACGGAAGGGAGAATAAATCTTCTGCCTCCAGGTGATCAGAAACGATCAATAATCTCCTGGTTGGTCGTTTCTCAGAGGAACTGATTGTGGTTCTGGGTTGACTGGTTGCTGACTGGTTGACTGGTTGCTGACTGGGTTTGGTCACGCTGTCATCCGAGCTGTGCTTGATGGAAACTGTGAGGCCCCACAGCGGAGCAGTTTGGCCCCTGGGGGCCCAGAAACCGGCTCATCAGGTTATAACAACATGTTCCTTCGTAATATCCAAATATATTTCCCTTGATTTTAGGAGCTCATAAACGATAAACATGTCAGGGCTGCAGCTTTCTGTTTCCTTCATGCTCTGTAGAATGAGTTTAGAGTATAAACGCTCTGCTGATATTTAGTTTGGTGAGTAAGAAAGTTAGAAACCTGCTGATTCAGATTCTCGTCTCTTTACAGAATAAAACATTTTTTTTAAAATTTGTTGTAAAAGATGGAATAATTTGGGTCATGAAAGCAGGAAGTTGAACATTCACCCAGTTTGGACCAAGATTCATCTGTCAGAGGAGATCCAGATCATCAACCCTCCACCACCGTGCTTTGCAGTTAATAAGATGGATTTCTCCAAACATTGTGCTGATATTATTATTATTATTATTATTATTATTATTATTGTAAATATTGTAATGATAAGAGTGATAATACTCCAGCTCAACATTAAAACATTCCTCTGCTCAGTTTTTTGTCTGAAACGGAGTAAAAATCATCTGAAGTTGAAAGTAAATCTCTCTCTGGAGTTTCCTGTGAAGGAAACCTCTGAGGTCCGGATCAGGACCGGTACCATCCGAAACCACGGCTGACTCCCGCTGTCTCTACAGGTCATCGCCGTGGTGATGGACATCTTCACCGACGTGGACCTGATGTGTGACCTGATGGAGGCGTCCAACAAGCGGCGAGTCCCCGTCTACATCCTGCTGGACGAGAAGAACCTGAGCTACTTCACGGACATGTGTGTGGCGCTGGACATTCAGAACTCTCACCTGAATGTAAGTGAAACGGGTCGGCGCCTGGTGGTTACGACCGTTCTCCTGAACCCAGATTTGTCAAACACAGCTGCATTCAGGAAGTGATTCTTTTGGAGCAGGCTTTTCACTCATGGTCTCAGTTTTATGGTTGTTGGGTTTGCTAACTTGGTTGCTAACAGCCAAGTAAATTGGTGCTTTAGATAATATCTGGAAGAAATAAATAAATTAGGGGAAGCTAAGCGTCGTCAAAGTTGGCAAAAACACTAAAGAGCTAAATGAAAAATTTGCTGGAGAAAAGCAGAAGATTTTCCAACACAATTTTTTAGTTATTCTGGTTCTGTTTATTCTGACAAAACTAATGATGACCATAAATCATCCACACCCCTGATCCTAGTGTGCTGCACTATTCCAGTGAAGTTCAGTGGTTTTCATGCAGATCATTCCAGTTCTCTGCTTCTTTCTTTACAAACTCCATAAACGCAGCCTCTCTGGTTGATCTTGTTGTCCTGTTTTTACGCTGAGAGCGATTATTTTACGTCTGTGTGTTGGTTTGTGCAGAACATGCGGGTTCGCAGCGTCTGCGGCGACACGTACTGCACCAGAGGCGGGAAGAAGTTCACCGGACAGGTCCTGGAGAAGTTCATGATCATCGACTGTGAGGAGGTCATTGCCGGCTCCTACAGGTGAGACGGCAGAGTCAGCTGCTCTGTTTACACCAATAAACTTTTCCAGTAGCCTTTAGTCTCAATGGCAACAAATAAACATGAGATTTAGGAACAATCACACCTGTTATCAGTCAGCCCTCCATTTTTAGCAGGAAAACAGGAAAGTTTGTCTGGAGCTGCTCCGTCCTGCAGCCTGACGTCTGCTTTGCATCTCGCTGATAAGCAGCACTGTCACAGGAAGCCTCATATGAGTTTGCAAATTCTTGTGGCGAGGCTGATAAAGCTGCCGTTGTGCAGCAGAGCTGTTCTCCTGAAGCTGCTGGTGGTGAAAACGGCTCCAGAAATATCCCAGTATCACCTGTAATTACAACCGGAGATAAGAGAAGGCAAAGGTCATCCCGTTTAAGCTCATGGTTTTCCCCTCCTGATCATCTCTGAGTGAAACCGAACATCTGAGGGTTGAAATGTTTCTGCTTTAAATGAAGCAAACAGACGAAATGAACTAAAACAACCTTCAGTGTCGTCGTTGTGACCTGGTAAAGCTGCAGCCATCTTGTCCCGATCCAGACTTAACAAGAACCCACTCAGAGTTCAGTTACTAAAACTGAATTAGTTCATGTTCATAGTTCCACACCTAAATATTCTGAACCAAGTTCACATTCCTAATATGAACAAGTTCATTTTATGACGGCCTTAAAATAAAACATGTCAGCTAGCATTAGCAACCAGCCTTCATGCAGCTGATATCCTCTTCTGTTGCTCACAAACATGAACCGGATATAAATGTGTCCACGATCAGACATTTTCAGGTTTTAGTTGTTAGAAAGTTAAGCTAAAGGTTTCAAATCAGGTTGATAATTTTAGCTGGTTGAAGCGTAACGAGGTCGTGTTCCTCTCCTGTAAAATCCAGTTTGTTTAAACACGTTAGCTGACAAAATCTGTGCTGATAGTTCAGCTAAAATTACCTCGAGAGCAGCGTTGGACGTGACTAAACTGTGACTTAATTCGTCTGGCAGTCCCTGCCTGCAGCAGGTTCTGCACCGTAAGCGCTGAAACTTTTTCCCTTTCCGACGGTCTGGATACAAACCTTCAGTTTAAATTATGCTAAAAGCAGAGAGGGAGAAGTCATAGTCCAGATTCCCACAGATGCTGATATGTGACGCAACTCAGATCTTACATGTTTTCCACAAAATAAGCTAATGTTTGTGGGAAACGTTTCTCGGTTTGGATTTTTCGTTTTCATTCAGAGCTTCTTTCACATTAAGCTCATTATGCATAAAACACCATAAAGCTCTCTGAAGACGCTCATAATCCTGGACGGTGGCGTATTTTTGGTTCAGATGAAGTTTCTGCGTGAAGTTGTCGTTCTAAAAGGAGCCGTTGTGTGATGTAAATGTTCCCAGGCAGAACCGTGGTGTCGGCTCTGCTGTCAGTTACTCATCATCCTCAGCTCAGACTGAGCTCCATTGTCTCCAGGCGTCCGTCCAAACTGTGTTATTGTCTCTTTTGTTGTGTGCAGAGACTGTCCTGCTCACATCGTGAGGACTTGACTTCCTGTCATGGACAAACTGTGCGACCCGGTGAGGAAACGGGTTCAGTTTTAGAGTGAAAACTGGGCTCGGAGCGTAGCGATGTCCCCTGAAGCGATGCCAAGGGCGTCTGAGTGTAAAATAGCCGTGAAGCTGAGACTTTGTTTTTACCAAGCTGTTGTCACAGATCAGCTCAGAGGAAGTGTTGATCATTACTGCATGTACTTGATGGTGTAATTATAACTCCTGCCACAGCTTGTAAAACCCCAGGCCGTCACTATGAGGGAGCAGAAAGTTTGCTTGGAGTTTGAAGGCGACGAATCTGTGGTGCTGCAGGTCGGGACAGGAACTAATGAGAATTTATTGGTTCTTTATCGATTCTCATTGAGTTAGGAAATAAACTTCTTAATTCAAAATATGCACCATGTTTTGTTTCAAACTAAATAAAAACTTGCTTAATCAATAAAAATCCCTCTGCCAACATTTTAACATGAAATGCAACTTTCTGCACATCAACAGTTTTTGTGTTTTTAACACAATAAGTGAGCCTGGTCAGAAAATATATTCTGATTTATTGAATATGATTGTAACTGTTAACATGAGATGTGGATTATTTATACAGAATGGCTCTAACATTAATGCAGTAACCAGGATGCCTGTGCTCTAAGCTCCACCCCCTTGAGATTCACCACCATTGCTAAGCAACGGATCAAACTCACTCGTTCAAATCGGTTGCGTGCTGTGCGGTTTGGCATTTCCTCCTTTTATTGTTATAAAAGGAGGAAATGTGTGAAATATAAACATTTCATCCAGCGTTTCTGCCGTGACGCCATTTTTGATATTTTCTAAAGCAAAACACGGAGCGTGGAAACATCACACGTTACGGGAACCGTTGAACAGAACCATTAAGCAGACAGTTTAACGATTCTGAACTACTCAGAACCGTTTCTGTACAGGAACCGGTTCCCTAGCTGCAGGTGTGGGTTGGGTCGGATCAGCTGCTCTGCTGCCTCTGGAATGAAGACAACAAACTGTTCAAAACATTTCAGTCAGGTCTCATCTGCACCACACCTTCCTCCAGCTGAGCTTCCTGCAGCAGTCAGACCCGCAGCTCATCAACTTTGCATCAGTTCTAAATGTTTAATAATACATTTATTAATAAAAACAAAATCAAAGGTTATTTTATCTATATTTCAGTATGTTTTAGTTAGTTTTATAAATGCACAATATAGTAGTTCCCCCCATTAATTACAGTTTTTATTTCACAAAATGTTTCCTCAATTAAAACTTTTTGTTATTTCGTTTGTTTTAGTTAACTACAGTAACATCAGTTTCGACTACATGCCATTTTTTCTGCTGCTATCGACTTTAAGGACGTAACATTAACTTCCTGCTTACCTGTCAAAGCCAGGACAGCTGCCATGCTAACGAGAAAATGGTGGTCGTAATGTTTTGCCTGATTGATGTATATCTGCTGCATGTTTTTTTCCTGGGTAAAGATGCAGATTATGATCCCAAGCAGAATTAAAGGAAAATCCTGAGATTCGTCATTAATAATTCATCATCATGTTTATTAGCCGATCTGCTAACTGGAAACGTATATAAAATGTTCCAGGAAGTCTTATCATAATTATGCCAAACTTGTTTTATAAGTTTATGGCTCTGTTGATAAAGCAGCAGAGTGAAGCGATGTAAGAGTTTTATGGTTGCGGCGGTTCCATCTGAGGAACCGTCATGGCGGACGGCGAGTCGCTGCTCAGGTTCCTCAACTTCTCTGTTTATTTTCCTGCTCAGCAAGTTCAGCAACTTTCACATTCACATCTGAGGAAAAATGATTTCTGCTGTTTGCTATGACTAATAATAATAAAGAAAATAAAGCTTCTGAAACCAACTGAAGGGTTGGTTTAACAGATGAGAGTGATGCCGCCTACTGAGAGGAAAAACTGCCTGGAAAAGGTTTTATAGACATAAAAAACTCCCCAAATATGCATCGTCATTTATTTATTTAATCAGCTGTAAGTGGGACATAATTCTCTGAATACAGCGAGAAATGGCTACATGGCTAAGAAGCTGTCTGGCTTGCTAGCTAGCTCCTGCAGTTAGCTACATAGCTAACTATCTCTACTTTTTTTAATCTGATTTATTTTAGAGATTTTGATTGCTCTTTTTAAAAACTTGAAGTACATATAATTCAGTACTTTTTTATTCAAATAGAAATTAACTGATTCTAATTTTTTTTTTACTGTATTCTTTGGAGAAAAATGCCCATTTTATTGCATTTTATTTTATTAAAGATTCAACATAAATCTAAAGCTAATCATTTCAAAATTCTTACAATATGTATTCTTGTTTTCTGTTGTAATTCAGAGATGTGTTATGTTATACTTATTCTTATTATAATCATAGAATTTTTATACTGGCTAAAAACCTAAAGTTTTTCCTGTAATTCAAGCAAATGAACAATTTGAAAAGATAAAAGTAATAAAAATTTTGGAATTCTCCAATATATTTTACTAATAACCAGCATTCAGTTTAAAATTTTTCATATCTACCAGGGATGATGTGGTTTAATAGTTACATAATCACTTTTCCATTAATCACCTTTATGCTTTCAGGCTGAATTATAATGACATCAGATCCAATATCTTGATTAATTCTGATGTAACAGAACCGAATTTCCAGGTTGAAGGTTTTAAATCTGAGTGATGAGTGAATGTGTCTGGATGTAATTAGCTGTCGTTGCTCCAGCCAGATGAAGGTCGGCTGGACGCCGAACGAACCGATGAGTCACAGCCGTGACTCATCTCTGCCAGGAAACGGTTAACTCTGGTTATCAGCTGGAGGTGGAGGGAGATCATTTACACCAAGTACTGATAGATGCTCAGTGCATTTTATCATTCCTGCACGTATAATTTTATAGTCCTGATAGAACGGACCCGAGTTAATGGCTTCATGCCGAACACCAGGAGGAACCCAACCCTGATTTGTTACCAAAGCAGTCAGACGCTCCTACCTGAGATTATCTAAGGAAACTTTCCTCCGTTTTCCTCCTGGTTGTTAGACTTTAGGTGATAAAACGTCCTGACTTCCTGTCGTGTCTCCCTGCAGCTTCACCTGGCTGTCGGCGCAGGTGCACAGCAACATGGTGATGCATTTCTCAGGTTTCATCACCGACAGCTTCGATCGGGAGTTTCGCTGCCTGTACGCCGACTCGCAGATCATCGACAGATTCAACCCAGAAGACGAAGAGATGCCTTACTATCCGTCGTACCAGACCTTCCAGGCCCCTGTGATAGGCCTGGGGCTCGGCGGGCCCCTGGGTCTGGATCTGCACTCCGACAGGTAGGAACGACCTGTCCAACATGGCGGACGGTCCATGGAAACATCAAATACATCATGGAGGAAAACATTAAGAATCGCTGTCATTTTAAAGACATTAATAAATGTTTCCAGAGGTCATGAAAGGTCAACCAGCCTCCACACCTTCTTCATATCAGACAGAATTGGTGTCAGTTCACTTGACTGTGATTGTGCAGCAAAAATATCTGTTTGTGCTGCTTTTGCTTTGAAGATATTAATGAAAGTTTAAAGGTCAACCAGCCCCCCTCACAAACAGTTGTCTTACATTTTTATTAACATCTTTAAAGTGATAGCGGCACAAAGAAAAGGTTTTTGCTGCACAAACATTTGACACCAATTTCATTAGATCTGAAGAAGGTGCCAGGGAACCAACTTCACTCTGGTCTTATTATTCATCTGCAGGGATCTGCTTTTTTATTCTGTTTCATTATTCCAACCACAATCTGAAGAGGAAAAATGTACAGATAATTCACACCGTACGGGAAGGAAACCTTAAACAGAAAACCTTCCTGCTTCATCTCAGTATAATTCATACCAGCTGCACCTTTACCACCTTATTCACAACAGTTTCATTTTCTGCTCTTCTGCTTGCTCACATAAACTGTATTTTAATGTCATCAAACTCATGTTTTAGTTGCCAGAAGGCAGAATGAGAATTTCATAAAAGAAATAAAGGATCCATTTGGTCTAACTGTTTAATTACAGAGGTAAGAGTGTAAACAAGCACTAAGCTGTGACTTCATTCCTCCATTTTCTCTGCAAACTGCCACTCCCTGCCTGCAGCAGGTTCTGCAGAGTAACAACAGGAACCAGAATCTGTTGTCAGGGTTAAGCTGGACTTTCTTATTGTTACCAGAGGAGTTGAAACATTAACATGTCAGGAGGACCGGGTCCATAAGGCCGAGGTGAAATGTTGCGACTCATATTTGATGCGTTTACAGCTGTTGTTCCCAGACTGAGTTTAATGACGGCACGTTTTGCTCAGTTCAGGTTTGTCATGTAAAAACCAGGTCATTCGGTCCAAAGTTCTCCAAAAAGTCAACAAACTAATTCATCTGAGTTTATTTGTGCACGAGGCTGTCGCTTTACGCCAGTCTAACTGACCAAGTTCGAACGGTTCCACCAAAGTGGGCGGAGCTAAACTTGTTTTATGATTTATCGTTTTTCTCTTTTCTCTTTCTACCATAAACTGGATGGTAAAGTTTTCAGTCTGGAGTTTTGGTCTCAGTTAAACCTTTTTTTTTTTTTTTTTCATGGATAATTTTGTTTCCAGAGACTTCAGAGTTCATTTTATTTAAATCTGTTGTTTTGTTTATTTATTCTGGATATTTCAGTTGTCTTCCAGTTCCTGTTTTAAATATTAATTAGAATTTAAAGTTTGCTGATCTTTGAGAATGTATTCTTGCATTATTACCATTATATGAATTTAAAATGGTCTCAAAACAACAACATTATTGTTTTTCACAATAACATCTGGGCAAATTGAGTTTTTGTGACGGGCCTGGTAGTGTATCAGGTTTTAAAGAACCGGGTCGGTTCTGGTACCGTCTCTGTTTCTGTTCCTTGTTGATCTCGACTGTCTTTCCTCCTGCAGGCAACGGGACCGGAGTTGCTCTGAAAACTCCAGCAGCCAATCAAGTAACAGCGTTTCCAGCGTTAAGGTTGCTCCGGGGATGACCAACAACGTCTACAAGGTCACTCAGGGTCATGACAAGAAGGAACCCGTCGGCTCGTCTCTGCAAAGCCCAGAGAGGAGAGTCGGTGGGCTGAGGGTGGGAGGCCCGAGCCCGGGAGTCCGAGGTTCTCCCAACGGCGGAACCGGTCACAACCTCATCACCGACCGCCAGCTGCCGACCTACGGCCAGTCAACGGGCATCGAGTGGAACAAACCCAGCTCAGCCGAACTCTTGCGGGCAAACATTGGTGGCACTTCCACCAAATTTCAGGGATTGGGTTTGTATGACCACAAGCCCACCTTGTTTCAAAGTTCTCCAAACACAAACCTGAACCTTAAGATCCAAACGCCGTCGCCCGTCAACGAGCCCAAACTGCCCCCAAAGCAGAGGACGCCCAGCAGCCAGTTCCACAACAAGATGTCCGACAAGCTGCTCTTCTCCTCCAAAGACAAGGAAACCTTCAACTTCCGGCGGTCTCCGTCCCCGCTGAACTCCTCGCCCTGGGGCGGGCCAGAACTCTCTCAGCCAGAGCCGGAGAGCCAGCAGTGCCCGCCGCCGCCGACGTCTCCGCCGGGCCACATGAGCCGCCAGGACCAGAAGCGGATGACGCTGGGCCACAGCAAGCTGGACCTGGTCAACCACTACAACAAGCTGAAAACGAAGCAGGTTTACAGCCGCTTTGAGCTGAAGAGCAAAAACTGAAGGACCGTCTGCGTCCTGCCGCACCATTCAGACTCAGAGGGGTTTTCTGAACCTTTCTGTTAACTTTTTACTTCTTTATTTTCTTCCACAGCCGGAAAACTCACTGAGTCGGCCATTTTGGCTCTGAGATACTGTTCAGTTTCCCTCCTGAACCGTTTTGCCTCTTCATGGAAATAAGGACCAACTGTTGGTTTCTACAGGGGTGTTCAAAGTGCGGCCCAGGGGCCATTTGCAGCCCTCTGAGTGATTTTGTGGCCCCCAACCTCAATCCAAGCATGGATACTTTTTCATCTTGTAGAGCAAGTTTTTTAACAAGTTTGTTTGTTTTACAGATGCGTAACATCTTATAAAAATATGAAGGTACAAAAAAATAGATTCTCTTATATTATCAACCTTTTTTCATTTGTCTTACCTTTGCAGTAACTAGAACCACAAACATTGATCTACTTTTACTTAAATGCGAAGCATTCAGCCCAAACATGAAAACAATCAAACTTTAAAAGTCAGAAACTGTCTTATGATAATGCAATAATGCAAAACCTTTTATGTTTTGTCTCTAAAATGACTTAAAATTTCACTTTATGAATTAACAGATACATTTAAAAAAGGCTCAAGAAGTTTGTTTTAAAATACTTTTGCAGCCTTCAGGTGTTGGCAAAATGTTTGGACACCAGAGGTTGAAAGAGATTTTTCTGTATTTGGATTATCTTGTATAACGTTTATTCTCTAGAAAAATAATCTGTTATTCATCATTTACTGTTGACTCAGCTCTGGAAACAGGAAGGCGTAGCAACGAGCTAACACTGGATTAAACCTTCAACACTCCAGGAACGCTTTTCTCTAGATGTTGTAAATAAATCTTCTGATAATTTCACTGTATAAAGATTTTATTTTAAAACTTATTTTAACTGCCCCTCCCCTAAGTGTTATCTGCAATTACCAGCAATCTGAATTCAAGATATTTTAAAGTCTTGAAGTCTTCAAAAAGTCAGGTAATTTAAATGAGTCTGGCTGAAATTGTTCTTGTTGATGTTTTATTAAAGCAGAATGCACTGTAAAACATTCCCAGGTTGAAACCGGCACAAAAAATTGTTCTGAGAATAAAGTCATAATATTAGGATTAAGCCATAAATCATTAAGTTATAACGACACAAAAAAGTTGTAATACAATAATAAAGTTGTTTGACAGAATTACATTTTATAAAAACTCCTACATGAAAAATAATTAACATTTAAAATGAGGAATGTTGGACATCTTGAAGTTACGTTTGGTATTGGTTTTACAAATTAGAAAATATTTAATCTTTTATCACATCAGCATCAAGTTGTTATTGGTAGCAGGACAGCAGTGGAGTCTGTTTGGGAAGAACCACCTGGACCTGCTGAGCTGCGTCCATCAGACCCTGATAACTTTATCACTTTTTTCTCATAATTTCTCATCTTCATTCTGCTGATTTCATGACTTTATTCTCATAATTAAAAATCCCCAAAACTCCGTCGCAGCTCCAGTTTGAGGCTGGAAGCTAAGAGGCACAAAGATTCCCAAGTTTATTTTTAATTTTTTTCAAATAAATTTTTTATTAAATTTCAGCAACAACCAATTAACCGTTCCAACATAAATCTGACTAATTTAACAGGAAGCAAAAACAAATCTAATAGGTTGCAGCATCAGTTTGTTGTCCTGACACACGGCAGAGTCAAAGGAAATAGAAAAATGATTTAAAAAATGATTCCGTACATAAAAAGAAAAAAATATTTACCACAATTAGCAATTGTACCAATTAACTTCATCACCGCACTAAAAGTTGAGAGGTTTTCAAATTGAAGTGTCTGGAGGACGTTTTTAATAAACTGCGGTATCGCTCAGCGTCTCTATCCCATAATTCCTTGCTTTTGTCTGTACTAACACATGAGGTCGTCCCAGTTCACCTGTAGCATCTTCATGTTTCCTCCTCCTTTAGACAGAAGGAAGCAGGAAGGAAGTGAAGAGCTTTCAGTGTCTGAAACAAACCGCCTCTTGAGCTTCATGAAGATTTTCAGCATCTTCTGAGACTCTGGCAGGAATTAGCCAGTACCGTGACTCACCCAGTGGTAGATGGGACCAAACCGGTCATTAAAAACAGAGAAAAGCTACAGACCCGTTGTAGCGTGACGTTTGCACTGCACAGGTTTCATTCCGTTTTACCGCAGCAGCGAAGCTACAGGCAGCATGTAAAGGAATCGACTTTTTGTCCTGCAGCGTTGGTGCATGTGCAACATTTCTGGATATAAGTAATAACATCTAACGGGTCTAATCTCAGGATTAGCAATGAACATTAAAGTGTCATCAGCATAGAGTTTGATTCTGTTTTCCACCTTTTATTTTCCCAACTTACAGAAAAACCCTGTTGGGTCTTCAGAGCGTCGGGATAAAAACGTAGAGAAGGAAGAACCGTTCACTGGCTTCTGAATGAATCCCACTCAGTTTACTGCACAATCTGATTGATCTGATTTATTTTTACTATTATCATTAAATAATTATCAACTGTTTTATTTTTTATGTGTGCGATGTTGAACCAGAAATCAAGCTGTTTATCTGCAGTTTTTTCGGTTATGATCATAGTTTCCTGGTAACTTGTGCCTTGATCATCCTGCCTTAAGGTTTACAGCCACGTTTCTGACCAGCTCTGTCTCTGACACCTGGTTTGGGTCCAAACTCGAGGTTTCCTCCTGTCCAGCGCAGGAGCATCAGCAGAATGAGACCTGAAGGTTTCGGGGCATTTTCTTCCCAGCAGCTCTGCTGTGATGTTGTATAAAACACTGGTTTCACTGGGTTGCTTCTAAAATCTCCTTTTATATCCAGATTTGTATAAAACTTGCTGAACTGTTTCTACTTGGAAGTTGTAGGATTGAAACGCGGCGATCGTCAGTGGGCACGTCAGGGCTTTAACCTCGGCGTCGAGCAATAAGGAATGATGTTGATCATGTTTTGTGTTTGTTTACGACTTTTTTTGTAATTTTCATTGTTTTTTTCTTCCTTTATTACCTTCAGTTGAAATGTGTCAGAATGTGCAGCCATCAGTTTACCTGCAGTTTGTCCTGTTTGGCTGAATAATCTGTTTATTGTACATATAAAAAAAATTTCTGATTATTTTGTGTTTAACAATTATTATTAATGGAAAAATGTGAACTTTTAGCTTTTGTTAAAGTTGGTTTTCTTTTTTAAGATGAACAAATTTGAATAAAAACAAAAAGCTGATGAGTGTTGTGTTAAATTTTTGTCGTCTTTGGAGCCACTTCCTGCTCAAACTCTGACATATTCAGGGTTTTTATGCAGATCTGCCATGAAACCTGCAGGTTCTGCTGCTGACGGGTTTCAGGTTTTACATTTGGACCGGTCTTTGTCTGTTCTGGTCTCAGTATTCCTTCCTGAGCCTCAGAATGTATGTTTTCCTGTCAGGAAGATCAGATCAGGAACAAGGAGCAGCGAGTCCCAAAGCTGACAGAACAATGAAACGGGCCGAAACGGGTCCAAGGTTATTACATCTCTGGGTTTTTTATTTTAGGTTTTTTATTTTAGGTTAGTTTTATTTAGTTCTGACCAGTTTAGTTAGTTTTTAGAGTGTGTCTGCTAGTTTTTATTAGTTAAATATTGTTCAGTTTTAGTTCAGTTTTTATTAGTTGTATTCAGAGTTGGATGGCAACTAGTTACATTTACTTTAGTAACTTTTTGGGGAAAAAAATATTTTTAGGAGTATTTTTACTATGTTCTACTTTTACTTGAGTAATTTTATAATGAAGTATTTTTATTCTTACTTCAGTAAAACTTCTGTATTTTCTACCCACTGAATAAAACACAAATGTGTTTTAACCAAAACCTCACCAGACACACACCTGCAGTTTTTCTTAAAGTTTCACAAGTTTCATTTTGGAAAAAAAAAAAGATTCAGGATTTTTTTTTTTTTTTTGCCTTATTTTGTTTTGGTTTTTTGTCAGTGGTATTTGCATAAATTATTTTCATTTTGGTCTTTAAAATACCATAATTTCCACATAACTTTATATTTTTGTAATTTTTAAATATTGACTTTATTGATGTTTTGATTAGTTACTCAGGACTTAAGTAGACATTTTACCAAATACTTTCTTCCTTTTGAGTAAGACTATGTTGAAGTTGTTCTTCTCTTAATTGAGTACAATATTCTGATACTCTGTCCACCTCTGGTTATGGTAGTTTTTAATAATTTGGTTAATGTTTAGATGAAGAACTCAACAAATATTGAATTGTGATCATTTATAAATCAATTGGGTAATGAATACTTAATAGAAGATGTCATTTCCAAAATATATATTCAATTTTTGTTGAACAACCAACTGACTGGAGTTTTCTCTCAGCATTTTTCTTTATTAAACATTTTTGAACAATTGATTCAAAATGATAAGTTCATTTTTTTAGACATCAGGAGCTGTACACGATGTTTGCTTTTCATCAATTTGAAGGTTTTTTCTCCCATTTGCTGTTGGCATTTGGTGTAACTTTTACCAGGAGAGAATGGAATGCCGTAATGTGCCGTAATGTGCCGTAATTTGCCGACAGCTGACGTAAACTGCCTGTGTGGAGACGGGGGAATTATTTCACATCAGTTTGAAAGGCTAATAAATACATTCAAAAACACAAAACAGGATATTATAGCTATAACTCAAGTTAATTTTATGAATGAACAACATAATTCTGGTTTGTAATAGTTTTTTTCCCATGAATTACCATTTTTATTTATTTCTGTTAAAAAGTTTTCTCAGTTTTTGTTATTTTGTTCACTATAATGAGTGGGTCATTTCTCAGATGGAAAATGTTTGAGTGACAGAAGCAGAAGAGACGCCATCAGTTGAGCTCAGCAGAGTCCTGGTTGCCCCTAGCAACCCGAGTCCGGGCGCCAACCCAACCAGTTCAGTTCAGAACTGGTTGGACTGGTGTAGTTCAACACCCATCAGTGTTGCTACTGGTTTGGTTCCAGTGTCAGCAGTGTCAGTGTCTGTGAACTAGAACCATCTGAGATCAGAAAGGTAAACCCAGTGGGCGTGTCCCCCTACCTGGGAACCCTCCAGAACCAGAACCAGTAAACACCAGTTTAGATGCTCTGGCAGCATTTCCTCACGTGCAGCTGGCTGTTATCTGCAGGATGCAGATAACAGGCGGGAGGCTTTCCGGCCTCCCGCCTGTTTCTGCTGCGACTTGCAGCCTCTTTGTTCTTCCAGGGATTTGCTGGCTGTTTGTCTCAGAGTGAATGGGTCGCCTCCCGGGTCGCCTCCCGGGTCGCCTCCCGGGTCGCCTCCTGGGTCTCCTCCCGGGTCTGTGCTTGAATCGACTCTTGGGTCGCCTCATTGTGTTGTCTTAAGTCGAGTGCACAGGTGCAGGCCTGTGATATTTAAATAATCTGATGATTCAGGAAAGTTGGACTCAAGGATTCTGGGATTTGTTTGAATGGAAGGTCAACTGTGGCTAAAAGCTGATTTTGACTCATTTAAAGGGCCAATGTTATGTGTTTTCCAGGCACATTTTATAGCATCATCAAGTAACAATGTTACCCTCAGTTGTTACTCAAATGCTTTAAATATCAAGTATGACATAAAATAAATTTGAGTTGCAACTGGTCCTCTGTCTCTTTAAGAAGCTCCTTAAAGAGACAGAGGACCATAAGCACATATAAACACATATAGACAAAACAAGCCAGGTACAAGGAGGAGGTGTGCATATGGGTCTCATGTGAGTTATGTGTGTGTCAGACCTTGAACCCTGACTGAAGCACGGATTTGTCTGTGATTGTCTGTGAATAAGATGTTGGGTTCACCACAAGCGTAAACAGTTCAGGGCCACAGATGTTCCAGGGAGGGGACGGCAGCAGAACCGCCCCTTTAAGAAATCCTGTTAGCAGAGGTTGATATTTATCTGTTGCTTTAGTTTGTATGTTGGACAAACTAAAAACCTTTTTTGAAAATTGTATTTTTTGTTGCGTATTCATTACCTAATCTGTGTTTAAATAATAACATTGTAATACTTTGACCTTTCTGAATTCTGCAACCAAAACCAAAATATAAACAATATTAAACTAATGACTAATACAAACGACCAAACATCCAAACTAAAACGAACAAATAAAAGGTCACAAGAAAATAAAGCTAAACATTAATGAAGAACCTCAAACTTTTCTTTAAATTTGTGGAACCTGAAAACAGAAAACCTGCAGCTGAATCTGAATCTGGGTTTCTGGTACCAGGATCAGTTCTAACTCCAGTTTCAGCCACAGAGGAGTCATGCTGGTTTCATCCTGCAGTTTCCGTGTTTCCAAACACATTCCTGGTTTTCCAGGATGATTCCTCGGCTTTGTTTGTTGCTCAACAGCTTTTGTTCAGAGGGAATTCCTTCATACTGACGACTTAACGCCAGAACCCGACCTGAGCTTCAGAACCACAGAGTCCAGATGGAGATTCATGTCTAAATCCAAAGAACTCTTATCAAATACATTAAATAATCAAAGATAATCAAAGATTAAACAGCTTAAACCAGGAGTTTAAGGGCTGAGGAACTACATCAAACAGACATTTTACTGTTCATTCAGTACAAATAATACACATTTATAGTTTATATTTTAAACCTGAGTTTTAATATAGTTTTAATATGTTTGCTGTGAACAAACTGTTTAGTGTAAAATTAAATATTTTATTCTTCTATTAGCAACTTATTACTTATTTAACAATGATATAATTTTGAACTTAAGCAAATAAAAAAACTTCTAATGAATCAGAAATATCACAGAAATATTATTTATTCTTTACTTATCCTCATCTTAATATTAAGTTATGAATATCTGTGATTTTATTCCATGTTTGTGGTCTTTTTATCTGTTTTCCTTTTCTATGTTGTGGTTAATTAGTTTCTATTTTATTAAATCTATTTTAATTTCACATTAAATACTTTATATTTATTATGATTTTAGTTTAAAACCTTTTTAGTTTTTATGCTTGTTGTGTCTCCTCATCATCATCTTCTTCAGTTTGTTTCCTTCTGGTTTTATCTTCAGCAGAAAACTTGATGCTGAGTGAGCAGAATCGGACCGGCGGTCAGGTTGGGACAGAAATAGAAAGCCGGGTTCCCCGCAGGGTGCGGTCGGCGGATGGGACCATCTGTGGTTTGGACCTTTGTTGCAGTGGAATAAAGAGACTTATTAAAGGGATCAAAGCTAATCTGGATCAGCTTCAGGCTCAAAACAGAGACGAGTCACCAGGATAAACAGAAAAGAAGAAATAAAAGGTGTGAAATAAATTATTAATCTCCAAAAAGCAACAAAAGAGAAATAAAATCTATTTAAGTTAAAACTCTCTCTAACTAAAAACTAAACTAAAAACCCTCCTCAAATAAAGTTTAATCCTGAATAAATTAAAGAATCCAATCAATTATTATTGTTTAAAATCAAATCTGACTCAAAAACATCTGAAAAACATTTCAGATCTCATTTCTCCTGTTTTCTCTTAAAATGAGTCTCTTTAGAGTTGATCTGTTTTTTCTTTTCATTTCATCAGAAAACATGACTCTCAGTGAAAATGGACCAACCTGATTCTGGTTCTATCTCTGTAGTTCTGCTGCTTTAGGACAAACTGGTCATTTCTCCCCACTTTCTTCTCCTACTACTCTCCATTTAGCATTTGTTGCTGTTATTTCATGTGTTAGTTTTTTTGTTTTCTTTGGGATTTTTCTCTCCATAGAAGCTACACCTGGTCTGGCATGATGCTGCCATCACCTAGTCGTCCTCCCTCTCCTACAGTGTTGTGGTCAAGACCACCTAACCCAAGACCAAGACAAGACCAAGACCAATGCCCCACGCTACGGACACGATAAAATGTGAAAAATGATCAAAATTACTTCTCAAAATAATCTGAAAGATCCACATTCCCATAAAAACACCTAGATATTAAATACTTAATACATTTTACCAGTATTAAAAGCTTCCATCTCTGTGCTACAATCCACTGTGTTCTCGTGCCATCCCTAAAAAGATAATGCCCTGGGTGTTTGCCCATATTGCTCATGTCAGAAACCACCACTGTCTGCACCATTAAACAATTAAACAATTGAGGTAATGCCCTGATGCTCAACTATGAACACTGACCAAGGAGCAACAAGCAAAAAGTAACCAAGCACAAGACGCTCACTGTGACTGTTCTCACCCTCTCTCCTGCTACATGAAGCCAGGTAGTCTGACACCATGGCAGACTACCATTACAGCTGCCACTTTGAACGAAAATAATCAAAGAGCAATGTGCATGTTCTGTGTGCTCTTTCATTCTTGTGTTTTATTTAATTAAAAAATATCAATGTACATAGTTAAATAAAATAATGATACCTACTGCAGTGTACGCAGAGCATTACAAGAACAAAGAAGAGGGTTCTGTCAGGTCAGCACGCTGTCAGATCGTCATACACTTAGCACAAACTCACAGCTATATCTGTCAGACACATCATTACCATATAATTTTATTTAATTAGCAACATAGAATCATGACGTAGATCATCATACACTTTATTAACAGTTGTATGGCATCCTGACTTAGCGGTTAAGTAGGTTAATGAGTTTTACATGGGTGTGTGTTGTAGTTGACTGCAGCTGCAGCCAGACCTTGCTTTAAATACATTTTGAAACCAGGACAACGCATGTATATCCATATAGTTATCATGGAAAATAATTTAATGACTTATTTTTATCATAACTTCTTGCGTATGGTGAACTGACAACTCCTCTGACGGTCGGACTTCTTAATGCGCAGGCATGGTACTCACTGCATGTATGCTATTCTGACAGCGTATGGTAATCTGATAGAACAACGGCTCTCAGTGACACTCCAGTCCTATCTAATAAGTAAAGAGACGAGCAGAAGAATCGGTCTGTTTCTTAATGTCGCATCAATATATTGCAGACTTTTGGACACAGCGTTGTCCCATATTTGCGAGAAGTCAGTCAACATCTCCGCACAATAATTCAGCGAAGTGAGTGACTTTTTTCATCACAAATGCTTATGTGTCTCTATACAGCTTGCTTTGCTAACATCACATCAATGGAGCTTACCTTTCTTTGAGCTTCTTTTCTAAGTGACAAAAAAAGTTAGACGTTGTCCCCACCTTCTGTGAAAGCAAAGCGCTGCTGAGTTAGCAGTGGCCATCGGATTTCTGATGATTTATGCAGCGCTATTCTATTACTATTAGACAGACATCTTCTGCCACTGAGAGAAAACTATTGCGCATGTCCTGGAGCACCACGTGCGAGTGAAAGGTCGGGAGGGGGAGAAACAGAAACACCTAATTGGCAAGTCACGTTATTGGTTGGATTTTAATCGGTGGTTTTGCATCCACTGAAAACAAAGATATTAACAAATAAACTGGACAGTATGCTGTACGTTTAGTGATATTTTTACAGTTGCGGTCTCAACTGGTCTTGAAATAAAATGCCGAGTCCTCAGCGCCCGAGTCCGAGACCATCAAAAAATGGTCTCGAGACCAAGACCAATCTCGAGTACAACACTGCTCTCCTGGTGTTAATACGTTACTTTTTATTAACATAGACTATTCTCCTGGATCAGTTTGTCTGCTCCTCTTTGTGTCTCTGTTTCGTCTCAAACCTCCAGTCGGTTTTAGCTGATGGCTGGTCAGACAGAGCCGGGTTCTGGTTCTGGTTCTGGTTCTGTTGGAGGTTTCTTCCTGTTAAAGGAGAGTTTTTCTTCTCCACTGTCGCCACATGCATGCTACGTTTGAGGAAATGTATGGTGCTAAATTGAGGCCATAAAGTTGGTTCAAAAGAAAAAGTAGAAATTGAAACTTAAAACCTAAGAAAATGTTCTTTTGTGTCAAGTTTTTTTTCCAGTTTCAAACTTTTTCAGTTTCAAAATAATTTTACAGTTTCAATCTTTTCTTGAGTTAAATTTATTTATTTATTTATTTATTTATTTATTTATTTATTTATTAACATTTTGGCCCCAGCTTAGCTCCATAGAAATGTTGTAAAGTCAATGTCTCCATGAAACCTTTCAAGTTAAACTGAATAGTAAACCATTGAAATTACTTTTTTTTTTTAGATTGTTGTGTATTGGCGTTATGACCTGAACTGAATTGATGGATGAGTCTGTCCTGGAACAATCTGTGCCAAATGTCAAGCAGAATCTGAAGTTGGGTGTTTTGAAACTCAAAGCTTCAGTAAAGCTCGCCTCATTAATCTTTGGTGCTGGAAACAAAGCAGCAGCGTGTCACACAGCAGCAGAACTTCCTGCCTTGTTCTTTGTGTCTGCAGCTGCTGTCCAGCCTGGTTTCCTCACATCCCAGCTGCATGAATCACATCACAGCAGGTCACACCTGAGACAGGTGACCACAGTCACTTACTGAGTCAGTCCACCGGTCCGCAGCAGAGCGGGAAGACTCCACCTGCATCAGACTGCCGCCATCTGGTGGCTAAGATCTGTAATTACACCCAGATTCTTCTGAGAAGGGAATAAAACTCCGGACTCAGACAGGAGAATCGTTCAGACAGAACATTCACCTTACTGATCAATAAGAGAAGATAGAAAAACTTTAATGCAGAAGAAAATCACCCAGAGGTTGAGAACTCTGTGGTTCTGATCACCGTTTGGGCCGGCTGGTTGATGTTTAGTTGAGATAAAAATCAATCTGAACACCAGAAAGAGTTTTAAAAATGCTCCAAAAAGCTCCTGAATAAAACTTTGAACTTTTAAACAATAAAAAGGCGCAACAAGAACCCAAACTGTCAGAACCAGAACCAGCTCTGATTGATTTGCTCTGCTGGATCAGAACAAGGCTGAGGTCAACTTGCTGAACTCAGTGGAGCCGACCTGGCATTTACTGTCATTTTTAACTGAATTTTAAAGTAATGAGTCAAATATGAGTGCTGCTGCTACAGTTTGGTTCTGGACTTTTCTTGTGTTGGTTCTGGTTCAACTCATGGCTCCTGTTTTATTTTGATAATCTGTATCTTGTGATCTGATTACTTCCCGTTTTACTTTTAACTCCTGTTTTGTCCTGTTTCTGCATCAGTCCTTCCTCAGCTGACCCTTGACCCCTGCTCCCCTCCTACCAGTGGAAGCCACTCACCTGTTTCCAGTCCAGTCATCACCTCCCAGACTCCTCAGCACCTTGTCTGATCTTCCAATTAAGATCCATCCTGACAGTTTTTAAGACATTTTATTTTTTCATTTAGTTTAAAACATAAAACAAAATACAATTAAAATAATTTTTAACTTGTCACTTTATTAGCTGAAATTGCTAGATTGTACAGCAGTAAAAACAGGAAGTGGTTATTGTGATCCGGTGAATTAAAAAAACAAAACGACGCCAGACCTCAGTCTCCCTGCGTTTCACTGAGCTTCAAATCGTTTCACCTCAGAGAATCTTTAACCCATCTTTTGTATCACCATTTCTGGTTTATTAAAAAAACTGCAATAAATAAAATAATGTTTAGCCTGGTGGCCCACCAGGCTTAAAATACACAAATCAGCTGGAAAACCAACAGCAATCACCTGGAGGAGGAATAAAACTCAATCAGAGAAACTAGCCTGTCCTGTGATTTAGCTCCAGTCTTTTTATGATGTTTTTTCTGCTGAAGGTTTGACCTGTAAGGTTCAGTAATGTGATAAATCCTTCAGAACCTGAACAGTTTGGACCTTTTTCTGGATGATGACTTCCTGTGGGTTAAAAAGCAGAGCGGCCGCTGAGGCAGGAAATGGAGCCAATGACGGAGCGGTGGACCCGTCTCTGACCGATAATCAAATCTGTTTTTCAGACGTGTCTAATGGAGCCACCGCTCACGTCACTGCCGACCGTTTCCCGTCACCTGCCTCTTCCACGACATCTTCAATTACAGAGGAGAGACGGTGCTGCATAATGGATCCGTCCCAGATGTCCACTGACTGACCAGAAGGGACAGAAAGGGGCAAAAGAGACGAACTGGAGCAACCAGAGTTTCTGTTACAAAGATCCGGTTAAGAACTGGTTCAGTAAGGTGAATGTTCTGTCTGAACGATTCTCCAGTCTGAGTCAGCAGCCAATCAGGCAAAATAAAAAAATAAATAAAACCTCCATGTTAAAGCAGCCGACATCCAGAGAGACATTTAGGAATCAGTTCAAAACAAGGAATCAGTTCAAAATCACAACGTCAGGTCCTTTTAGGATGTTGTAATCTGTTCAAATTCACAAATCAGTTCAGAGAATTTAATCTGTTTGGTGTCCAGAACCTTTTTAGAATCAGGAATCTGTTCAGTCCAGAATCTGTTCAATCGGGAATCTGTTCAGTGGGAGGAAACGAGCAGAAAACCTGAACTGAAACTGAAAATCTCCATCAGAAACCACAAAAACCTCCTGATCCAGAAAACTTGAAACTATCAGGTAATTCCGAGTCTTAATTAATTTAGACTCCTAATCAGCCAATCTGGGTTAAATGACTCTCCAGCCTCTGCAGCGCCCCCTCTGCTGATGATGCGCTCCTGCAACAACATCCATCACCTTCCTCCTCCTCCTCCTCACTGGTACCCAGAGCGACAAACCTCAGTGCATCACAGTGTTTGATTGTAGCCCGAGTCGTGCAGCTGTTCCGCTGCTCCAGAACTGGTGAACTGAACCAAACCGAACCGAACCGGGAGGAACTGGGCCACCGCGCCGGGATGGACCCCGAGCTGGAGCCGCGTTTCCTGCTGTGAGGAGCGGAGCAGGAGCCTGGAAAACCCCGGAGGGAAGCGGAGGAGGTGGCGGGGGGGATCCGGGGGACAGAGCCATGGCGACTGGCGGCGGCGGAGGCGGCGGCGGCGGGGCGGCGCGCAGGCGGAGAGCCGGGATCCCCGGGTTCTGCTGGAAGACCTGCTGCTTCCCGCTCCTGCTCTGCGTGGTGTCGGTGTGCGGGGAGGAGAAGACCTTCATAGTGGAGGTAAGAGGAGGTTTTCTGAAAGCAGAGAACAACATCGGGAACTGAACTGATCCGGACTCAGAATCGGTTCAGCGCTTTGTTTTCTGACGCTCCAGCGTCAGTAACACCGTCACAAACTAGCAGCTTAATTGCTCATTAAGCCTGATTGTTTCCGCCTGTTTGGCAGCTTTAATAAGTCCTTCAGATCCTCTGCTCCCCCCTCCCCCGCCTGCTGCTGCTGCTTCTCTACATTCAGACACATGTTGACCAGAAACAGGCAGTTAAAGTGAAGCTCCTGTCCAAATATAGCCTCTCCTCCATAATTCATGGATCTGCTCTGAGTCGGGGTGAAGGGGGGAAACTGATGGAGATGTTGGTGATCTGGATCGGTGCTGCTGCTGCTGTTTTCCTGTTTTGTTGCTGGAGATGCTTTGATTGAGACAAAGAGAGCGCCCGTGGCAGCGCGGAGTGGAACAAAGGAGGAGATGTTTTCTCCACAGCAGTCTGAGACCAGAGGAGGCAGAGAGACTCAGCTCCACTGTGAAAACATCACAAAGTTAGAGAGGCAGCAAACTGTGGAGGGAAAAACTCCTGGATGCTGGATTAGAAAATCCAAGTCGTGTGTGTGTGTGCGTGTGTGTGTGTGTGTGTGTGTGTGTGTTTGGGGGGGGTCCCATAAGGGTCTCATCTGGGCTGGAGAGTGGACCCAGTGGAGGAAATTAAATGGAAACTGCTCTCCAATGGGTCAGACTGTTTTCACACCTGGTAGTCCGGTAGACTCGGTTCAAAACTGCAATATTTGTTCCATTTTCAGCTGCTGTGGTTCAGCTCCTCACTGCTCTGAGTCAAACGAAACGATTAAATAAATGTTCCCCTCACCTGTGGGGGCGCTGCACCAAGAAACACTGAGGGAAACCACTGAACAAGAAGACACTGAGCGCAATGGAGACAAAAATGTAGCGTCAGATTGAGGGGTGCACCGATTTATCGGTGGAGATTTCCTTAATTTAAGGGGATCGGTGATCGGTTGATACGTATGTGAAGCCGATCTTTTCCCCGATCTTATTTACTTCGGCAAATTTCTTCTGCTCTCCCGTTAGAGAGGTTTAACTGACAGACTCGCCCATCAGGTCATGTCTGCACTTTTGCAGTTATCAATAGTCACGCCACTGTTACCAGCTGAGCTACATTCTTGCCATATTTAGCAACATTTCAGAGAAAAAAAAAATTGGAATGTAAGGTCAGGCTTTTTTAAGATCAGTAATTGGCGATCTGACAGGAAACAACAACCAGCTTAGCGGTTGGAGGATTTCTCTTTAGTTTTTGGCTAAAGACCACGAGTCACTTTTCCAGTTAGCACTAGGCTAACATGTTGGTTTCACTTCCTGCTTTTGGAGCGGTCTGAGGTCCGCTTGGTGTTCACATTCAAATCAAACCAGAGTTCACTTCAACCGAACCCAGACCGAGGTCTGGACGAACGGAGTTTATTTTCTGGTTCAGTTGCGCATTCACAGCTCCCCAAACGAACCGGACTTTCTAGGCAAACACATTAAAACGGACTGAGCAGGGACGGTGGAAACCAACCTTAAATCAGCACCACATACCACTGACTGGCATTTTAAAACTCATGCCTTTGTGTCTTGTTGCAGCTGCAGGAACGATGCAGAGACGAAACGCTCCTGGCTTCCAGCTCTTTAACTCATCCGGTCATATTTTCATTGTTTGTTATTCTGTTTGCACAACCTTTCCAAATATTCCTCTCTGGGTTTCGTTAGTCACAGTCCTACATACTGCAGTGGAGGCTGTTTATTCATTGTATAGATCTATTTAAACCAGATTCTGAGGTTTTACTGATTTCTATGTTTCATGGAGATCAGACATTCCTGTCCTAATTTTAGCCTCTGTCTGAGAACTGTGAGGTTTTAAAATCAGTCTGAAAAACTCCGGTTCACTATTTAGTTATTTAGTAATTTATTAATATCAGATTCAAACACTTAATTCTGCCTGATTATAAAGTTAGGATTAATGTAGCTTAACTTTACTAATCTTATTTGAGTTTTATTTGTTCTATTTTATATCAACTTCATCTAGTTTAATCCATCCATCCATTTTCTTTCACCCTTGTCCCTAGTGAGGGGTGCTGGTGCCGATCTCCAGCGAACATTTCAGGCGAGAGGCAGGGTCACCTGGACAGGTTGCCTGGACAGGTCGCAGGGCAACACAGAGACAGACAGGACACACAACCAGGGAGAATTTAGAGAAACCAATTAACCTGACAGTCATGTTTTTGGACTGTGGGAGGAAGCCGGAGAACCTGCAGAGAACCCACCATGCACAGGGAGAACATGGAGACTCCATGCAGAAAGACCAGGAATCAAGCCCAGGACCTTCTTGCTGCAAGGCAACAGCTCTACCAACTGTGCCACTGTGCAGCCCAATCTAGTTTAATATTTATTGTATATTAATTTATTATTGCATAGCTTGACTTTACTCCATTTGTTTTAGTTTTTTTTTTATTTTAGCTTACCTTTGTTTATCTTTGCTCAGTTTAACTGAGTTTTGTTTAGTTTGTTACTTGGTTGCTTGCACTAATTTAGCTTAGCTTAGATTGTTACTTTGGCTTAACTTATTTGAACCTTATTTATTTGAGCTCAGTTTAGATCAGATTTACTGATCTTAGCTTTGCTAAGTTTGCAGTAGCTTCACTTAATTTAAGGCTTAGCGTAGCTTCATTTGGGGGATCTTTGCTCAGATTAGCTGTTTTTGTTTAACTTGGGCCTGTATGATCTTAGTTTAGCTTCTTTTCTCTTAGCTTAGCTTAGCTTAGCTTAGCAGAGTACAGGTTCCTGTAGAGCAGGGGTGTCCAAAGTCGGTCCTCGAGGGCCGGTATCCTGTATGTTTTAGTTCTCTCGATAGTGGTAGTAACAACCTCCTCAGCAAGGCTTGGGCCTTCTGATGAGCCATCATTTGATGCAGGTGTGTAAAACCAGGGAGAAAACTAAAACATGCAGGATGCCGGCCCTCGAGGACCGACTTTGGACACCCCTGGTCTAGAGGATTTTATTACTGACTGCTGCAGGGCTAACATGCTACGGGAAACATCCTGTCCCGTGTTTCTGTGAGGGTGACGTGGCAATAGAAAACGATGCCTAACTGCAGATTTCTGCTCCATAATGGAGGTAATGGGCTGAAAGTGTGTCTGAGCCCTACAAGCCGGTGTCAGGCGGGTTTCCTCCCTCCCAGGAGGGGAGGCTTCTGGGAAAGATGATGGTTGTAAACACAGCATTAGAGCTGAGAATGGGTTGGAAGTGGGCTGCTGCTGCTGCTGCTTAGTGGGTGGGTGGGTGTGAATTCACGGCCACTTCGAGTCAGCGCTGTCCTGATTAGTCATTGTTGGAGATAAATACACACATTTGTAACGTTTTCAGATTGACAGCTTTGTTGTCGCTCTTCCTCTCTCCAGCCATTGTCTTCGTCACGCCCACACTCGCTTCGCTTTGCTGCTCGCTCGGTGAAGCCGCAGCTGGAACTAACAGGAGCTGTCACTGCGGGTTTGATGATGGTTTTGTTCTGTCTGAAACCAGCTGAACCCGGACCGAGGAGACGGTCGCTATGGAAACATGAGTAAACGTCTGTAGAGCCATTAAAACGTCACATCCGATGTTTTCAACTAACGATTCAGTTCACAGCAGCAGAGTTTGTGTAGCGGTCCACAAAACCAGCTTTTATATCCCATTCCCCCTTATCGCCAAGCTAAATATTTAGCTATAAGTTAAACATTAACCTAAATATTTAGTTAGCAAGTTAAATATTGACCTAGCTTACTAAATATTTAGGTCTGAGCTAAATGCTTGGTTTGGAAAATAAATATTTAATTTCAAAATTAAATGTTTAGTTGAGTAAACAACTAAACATTTAGTGTGTCATTATTTACATTAACAGGATTTTCATCAACGAGATTTTGATTTGCTACACCTCGGTCTTAGCTTGCAGATAAAAGTTATGCTAGCCAAGCTAATGTTGCTAGTAAATATCACAGATGTTTTTCTATGTATTATACAGAGGTGGGTAGAGTACTCAAATACTGTAACTGAGTAATAGTTGTAATGTACTTTTGTTGTTTATCAGTTAGATAGGAACGGAGTGAGAGCTAGTTTTAAGTTTGTGGCTTGTTTATTGTTGACATAGCAACTGCCTACCAAGATGGCTGTCTGTTTAAGACACATCGTTCTCATGTGTCGTCACATGAGAACGATGTATGGAGCCGAAAAGGAAATCAAATGTTGAGGTAAATGTTAATCTGAACTCTTCAAAGAGTTATTGTAGTTGGTGATGGCTGTTGGCAGGAAAGATCTCCCGTAGCAGTTGTTATTTAAATTGTTTGAATCAATTTAAATCAGACTCAAACAAATGGATTGTCAGAGTTGTCCATAGTTTTCTTGATTTTATGTAAAATAGAGGTTCCACAGAACAGAACCAGGCTTCATTACCAGTTTGTTGAGCCTTTTTAGGTTCCAGGACAGCTGGCTAGGACTTTTCTTCATCGCTAGCGCTAGCTAGCTCACATTTACAACCCGAAGAGGGAGGTGAGTTGGGAGACCTCCAGACTCAAGGAGTCTGGAGGTCTCCCAACTAGACATTTAGCTTGTTAATTAAATATTTAGTTCCAAAGTTAACATTTAATTTCCAAACTAAATATTTATTTTCCAAATTAATTATTAAGCCTGCTAGCTAAATGTTTAGCTAGCATCCTACACCTTATCTAAATATTTAGGTTGTAACTAAATATTTTCACGTTATTCAAACATTTCTAAAAAAAAAAAAACATCACACTAAATATTTAGCTTTCTAATGTAATATTTTTAAAGTTTTAAGGTAAACCACATTATTTTTTTTATATATTTTATTTTCTATTTTCGTGTGAATTTACTTGCTTTTATTGCCGCTGTGCGACAATAAAGGAACTTCTATTTCTGAAAACAAATACAGTAAAATATCTGTTGTCCTATTTTTTATTTGATGGATATGTTTTACATGTAAGAAAAATATTTATCAAAAATAATACATTTTTGCACATAATACAAATGTTTCAAGCGTATTTGCAGGAAATGTGTTCATATTTTGCATTATTTTAATTAGTTTTAGCTTTAATTGACTGTTCACATTAATCTGAACTGGACACTGAAAGCTCGTTTTGAGGTGGATCCACTAGAGGAAAGGTTTTAATGTGGCGCCGCTGCATGTGCAGCAGATGACATTTATCTCCGCGGCAGCGTGGAGCGGAGTGCAGATCTGAGCACAGCTCTAATTATAAACGAACGGCAGGCGGAGGAGCAGCGAACTCCTGAGAGCAGCGCAGGAGGATTAGGTCTGATCGGAGCGGCTGCAGGAACAAGAAACCATTTCACACCAACACGGACATTTAATTATGAAGCTGCTATGGATCCTCCTGCTGTTTGTCTGAAGATCTGCTCACATCTTATCCAAACTACTAATTAAAATAGAAAAATACAAAACAAACAATTTTTCTGTTGTTGGGTTTAGCAGCAGGATGTGGTGAGATCTAACTTCCTGTTCACAGAGAAGCCAAAATAAAGAACCATGAAGGGAAAGATGAATGTTGGCCATTGGTCCCAGTGAGTCCAGTTTAGACGTCACTGGATGTTGAACTGGTTTAAATGGTCTGCCAGGAATAATCTGAAGATGTTCTGATGCAGACCTGAGGTTGTTTTGAATCTTTAATGAGGTGGCGGCTTTAACGCTCTGTTCCTGCTCTGATGTACTGGTTTATGGCAGTTTAAAGGAAATATCTCAGAAACAACTGGATGATGGATCGTGAAACGTTCAGATATTCCTGATGAGTTCTGGATGAAACTGCTGATCCTGATTTCTCTGCAGCTGAGCTGAGAATGAGGCCTGGATGATCAACTGAAGTTTGATGTAGCATCTCCATCCATTTACAAACAGTCTGAGAAACTCTGGTTCACTCCTGCTGCACTTTATTTAATAATTTATTAATTTAAATCCACTCAAACATTTAATTCTGCCAAACTTTAAGTTTCAAATTAATTTAGCTTCATTTTGTTAATCCTATATTATTTGAGTTTTATTTATCCTATTTTATTAATTTTTCAGACATCTTGACCTAATTTAACATTTTAGTGTATTGCTTAGTTTAGCTTTGTTTACCTTAGCTTTAGGTTTCATTTGGTGACTTGCCTTAACTTAGCTTAGCTTAGTTTATATTATTTTAGTTTGTAGCTTATTTGAACCTTATTTGTTTTGTCTTAGTTTAGATAAGATTTGCTGATCTAAGTTTTATTTAGCGTCACATATCTGATCTTAGATTAGCATAATTGAACTTGTCTGATTTTAGCTTATCTGAATGTGTAGATATAGTAAATCTTATCAATATTATTTATCATCAGGTGTGTTGGTCCAAAACAGCACAGCATCCAGATGTGAGCCAGCTGTGCTCCTCATTAAAGCCATGTAATAAACACATCTCATATGATCCAGTTTAACAAAATGTAATTTGTTCTCATATGTATGACCTTTTATTTTTGTGTTTTATGATGTAAAGCACTTTGAACTGCCTTGTTGCTGAAATAACAAATAAACTGATTGACTGAAAGGAGGAAGATCCACTTCAGAGCTCCAGCTCTGATTTGCTCATCGGTTCTGTTTCTGCCTGGTTCTGAAGGGATTCTGTGTCTCTCATTAATAAAGTGGGCAAACTGTTTGCCATAAAGGCCTGAGAGAGCAGGTTCTGGAGGTTTTTATTGAGATAGTGAGCTGATCGTGTCCTCCGTGACCCGGTCTGTCTGACTGAGAGACCTCTGCTTCATCCAGACTGATTAATCGGATCTTGTCTGATCCCTGGAAGACAAAGTGCAGAAGTCCTGACAGGAAGTGTCGGCGGCGGCCCGAGGATCTGCCCTGGGGGGGAATCCTGGGCAGCAGGCCGGCGCTCTGCGCGGCAGCAGGTCAGCTCCATTAATCAGCCGCCACTCGGCTGTTTTCTGTCCTGATTGCTGCGATCGGATCGGGTTTTCCAGCTCGTTGCTCTGCTCTCCTGCTGCCACATTCAGAAATAGAAAATAATTTCTCATATCTTAAGACCTGGTCTCATCCAGAACCAGGCTGAAACGATAACAAAGGTTGCTGGAAGATAAATTACCCCAGAAGTTGTCAGGATAAACGATAATGTTTTGAGACCATTTTCTAGTAATATAACGGTAATGGCACATAACACATTCTCACAGACCAATAAACTTCAAATTCTGATTAACATTTAACACTGGAACTAGAAGACATTTTGGTAACACTTTATTTGAAGGGGGTTGAATAAGACTGACATAACCCCTGTCATAAACATGACATAACCCCTGTCATAAACATGACATAACCCCTGTCATAAACATGACATAACCCCTGTCATAAACATGACATAACCCCTGTCATAAACATGAATAAGCCTTCATGAATATTTATGACTGCTGTCATAAACGTCATTCGGTAAATTATGACACTTTTAATACAAAGTTGACATTATTCAAAATGTCTTTATGACAACTTGACATTAACCAAGAAATCATTACTGATATAAATTTGTTATAAAAGTTTTACTGATTGCACTTTAAAAATTAGGTAACTTTATGTTATTAAAGGTAAAGTTTAAACAGTAATGATTTCCTGGTTAATGTCAAGTTGTCATAACAAAGACATTTTGAATCATGTCAACTTTGTATTAAAAGTGTCATAATTTACCGAATGACGCTTTATGACAACAGTCATAAATATTCATGAAGGCTTATTCATGACAGGTGTTATGTCATGTTTATGACAGTGTTATAACAGTCTTATTCACCCCCCTTCAAATAAAGTGTTACCGATATTTTTAATGTCCCAAAGAAATAAAACAACAGAAACAGCAAATGAATTATGAAGCCCCTGTAATCAAAAGACCAAAACATCAGACTGAAACTTTTATCATCCAGTTTAAAAGAGAAATCCAATAAATTATGCAAATGGAAATTACTAAGCTTGTTTTAATTTATCATGCAGTTAAGATGCAACAGTACCGTTCAAACTGCAGAGGCTTTGAAAACTATCAAATCTGATTTAATTCCACATCTGGAAGTGAAACAGATCAGAGTTTTTTTGTGATCTTTTTGTGAAAATATCAGAATCAGCTGTTAAAAAGTGCCGTTTGTTTCACATTCAGCTGCTGTTAGATCCATTAGATCAGTGTTTCTCCACCCTGGTCCTCACCGCCCCCCTGCTCTGCAGGTTTTAGATGTGTCTCTATTCCAGAACAGCTGATTCAAATGATTGCATGACCATCAAGTGCTGCAGAAGCCTGTTAATCACTCAAAGATACAATTCAGGTGTGAGGCAGAAGGGAAACACCTAAAACATGCAGGACAGGGGGGCGGTGAGGACCAGGGTTGAGAAACACTGCATTAGGTTAAAGTGATTTGGTTTTTTATCTCAGTTATTTGTGGGTTTAATCAGGTCAGAGACATAAATGTGATTAAAGCAAAGTTTAAAATCTGTTCATTAAAGCTCGTTTGCTGCTGCGCTAATGTGAGCCACAGATTTATTTCATCTGCGCGCTGCTGAATGTTTTCTTTCATTAAACTTTCCTATAAACATGATTATAGCAACAGAGATGCTGAAGATAAAAAAAACCTGATGAAACATTAATAACAAGAGTTTCATCAGGGAGAAATTAATGATAAAAACATGAAAATGCTGACAGTCTGTCTCAACATTGAGTTATGTAGAAATACTTGCATGTTTTTGACTTCTACTAAAATTACTACAAAATGTAAGTAAAATATTTAGATGTTTTCTCTCTTTGCAGTTTTTATTTATACAGATTATTTCCATATTTTTAGTTGCAGGATGTTTACATCTATATTTGTAGAGTTACGACCCCATCATGAACTTTTTCTGCTTAATAGTCTGTTTAAAGTAAAACTGTTGGGGGTTTTTTTTAGCTGTGATAATAAACGTCGGGCTCACCTCGTGTTGCTTGGTGCTGGAAACCTGAGGATGTTACTGGTTGGATGTGACTTTTAAAGAGAAAGAAAACGGGAAGACACTACATAACTGGAGCTATCTGTGGATTTAGGATCGATTTGTGGATCCATGAGAATCAGATTTACTCAGAAGGAAAAACTCTTCAGTCGGTTTCTGATCCGAGTTTCTGCAGCAGGAAGAAGATTTTATTGAGGTTTATGGAGATCATAAGAAATTAGTTTTTGTGTTTTGTAGTGACAGTTTCTCTCCAATTAGAAACCTTTTTAATAAACCTGCTTGTTTCTCTTCAGACCAGGAAAGTTTTAACTGCTTGTTTCTGTCTCACATTATTTCTCAGCGATTGCGTCTCCGTCTACATGGATCTCATCATTAAAGGGGCATTTTGTGTTTTCCAGGCACATAGTGACATTTTTTATCAACATCAAGTACAAATTTTACCTTCACTTGTTATAAAAATGCTGCATATATAAAATATGACTTTGAAATGTGACTTTGTATTTAACGCTGTTTGGGCCTCTGTCTCCTTAAAAACGTGTTTGGGTTTTTCCAAACATATTTCTGTCCATCATGGTCCAACTTGTCTACTTGCTGGACGTCCATTCACGTCTCTGGCTTTCTGATGGTTCGTAGTTGATCTTTGAACCCTTCCCTGACGTTTCCCCTCCTTCCTGTCGTGTCTCCCAGACGTGGCTGAAGAACTACGGCTACCTGCTGCCTCATGACGTCAGGACGTCGGACCTGCGGCAGGAGAAGGCCATGCAGTCCGCCGTGGCGGCCATGCAGCGTTTCTACGGGATCCCGGTGACGGGACTCCTGGACGAAACGACCGTAAAGTGAGTCACACTGCGTTTCCATGACAAATGGGATCAAATCTTTGTCTATATTCTGCTAATGTAAAAAAATAAAATTAAAAAAAAAATCACAATTGCGTTTTTTCCATTAAATAAGGAATTAGATAAAAATGATGGGTGAATGAGATAATTAAAAATCATGGCAGAGAGGATGTAAATGTGAAATATATTCATAATTCAGCCAATCAGACGAGACTTCCTCTGATTCAACTTTTTATGAACTGTGATGCTCAGCGGGCTCTGGTGGAGCCAGCTGCACATTGTGCAAAAAATAAAAAATAAAAAAGCTACAAATCACGAAGAAGAGGACAGGAAGTAGTCTTCTTCGTGGTTTCCGCCAGTAGTAACCATAGACAGTAACATGCTGATGTTGATCATGTGACTCGTGTGACGCCTTTAGAAGTAAATTATCCCTGTGCAAAAAACTTTTTATAGAAAAACTTGTTTTGTTTTTTGTTTGTTTTGTTTTAATTGGCGTGTTTCCATTAAGTGAATTTATTTTTGTAATTAAAGTTTGGGCAGTTCTGTGGTTCCTGGAAGCAGCTACTGTTGTTGCTGAGTCAGATTTTATTGAAATATTCTGTCCTGTCGTCATGTCCCGTCCCGCGCTGAGACAAAGCTGCTCCTTGTGTCCAGGTGGATGCGGCGGCCTCGCTGCGGCGTTCCCGACCATCCTCACACCAGCCGGCGCCAGAGGAACAAGCGCTATGCACTGACGGGCCAGAAATGGAGGGAGAAGAGGATCACCTACAGGTAGCGCAATAAGCAATCAATCAATTCATCCCATGAGCAATTAAAACGAGTTCAATCATTAAAAAATGTAAAAACTGGATGACAAAAGTCTTCAGTCTGGTGCTTTGGCCTCAACTAAACATTTTATTGAAAACCAATTTTGTTTACAGAGACTTCATAATTCATTTTATTTGTTGTTTTATTTATTTAAAATGTCTTCCAGCTCCAGTTTTAAATGTTCATTAGAATTTAAGAGAATGTTTTAATATTTTATTACTTCCAAATGGTCTCAAAACAACATTGTTTATCACAATTTATCGTCCAACAAAATTTTTTATTGTGACAATAACAATAACAATTCATTATTGTTATTGTGCTGTTAACCAGAGTGTCCCACGGTACCCTAAATGCACCATTCTCTCTGCTGCTGGTTCTCTCCAGAGGCCCTAAAGCAGATTAGGAAACTCCCAGGAGACACTGAACACATCCTGCTCCTCCAGAACCAACATGGCTCCACCAAACTTTATTAGAAATCTAACCAAAAAGAATCTGCAGCTGTTTCCCTGCAGCTTCTCCTTCTTGCCTTTGTGACTTAAACAGCATCAACTGGTGAATAAAGCGACCGATGAGTTAAATCCTCTGTGGTGATTTAGCAGAGAGGCAGTCTGGTGGGGAACGAAGCCCGGCCCAGTGGGACCGGCACCGGGCTCTTAGGCAGAACCGACACCCATAAATACTCCCATCCACAAGGCTCAGAGCCAGAGATGGTTTATGTTAAATAAGCATACAGCAGTAAACCAGGCTGTAACGCAGAAAGGAAACTATTAAGACAGATGAATTAATAATTTACTGCTAGTGCTACGTTTCAAAAGGAAATAATAATAATAGTAATAGTGGTGGGACTTGATTAAAGAGTTTAATCGAGTTAATTACTGATAGGTACTTTTCTCGAACCTACATAAAAAGACCACAGACAACGTATATGAATTTTATAGACAAAGCTTTTGCAAAAGGAGAACTTTCCATCAACAACCTCATCAGCCGTTCACAGAAAGTTCTGATCTCCTTCCACGCGAGCCCCTGTTTTATTGTCAAGCAGAACAGCCAAAAGGGGCAGTCAGGAAGAACAACAAAGGTCGTAAAACTTCTAACCTAAACAAACCAGCCAGGTGTGATATCTGATCTACGGTCTGAGCCCAGTTCAAATCTCGGTCAAACTGTCAACAAAGAGGGAGGAAAAACAAGAAACAAAATACAACTGCTCACAGGCAGTTAGGAGGTATTCTGGCTGATAAGAATTAAGGTCTGGGAAACACAGAGTTAACTGTCTCACATGAAGATAAACAGACAGTCGTAACCTCCAGGTCAGTTTATACACACATAAGGAAGAGAACACTTTAAACTAAAAATCACAATAATACTGATTAACATTAGACTGAATATGAACTAAAGTAATAATGATAATACCAAAAAATATCTAACAATTACAGCATATGTAATTAATCAAAAAACAAAATATTGGCAAAATTGTTGTGATCTGTTTTTTCTGTGTATTTATTTTGAGGTTTTTCTGTGTTTATTAGCCTGTTCCCCTGTTTGATCCCAGCTGTGTCTCGTTTCTTTGATGACCCTCCCAGTGTATTTAGTCCCACCTGTTGTCTTTGTCTCTTCCTCGTCGTGCGTCCTGTCTGAGTGGGATGGTGGCACGCACCATCCCACTCAGAGCTCCATCGGGTTAATGTAAATTAATGTCCCTGAACATTAAATTCATCATCATCTTCATCACAACCTGGGTCTCTGCGCCTCTCCTCATCCACACATCATGACAAAAATAAGCAACATTTTCTGTTAACCTGTTTTGCTGCTAAATTATTGAATAAATAGCCATATGAGCATAAGAAATGCATTTTTACTTTTTTATTTTATTTTGCATTATGCATTTTATTTGCATCATGATGACATTTATTTTGGAAGTTTGTAGGAACTAATATCAGGGATGTTGGTTCCCGTGGTGCATCTGGGAGAGATGTGCCTTCTGGTGAAGCATGTGAAGGTTAGCGCATGAAAAAGTTAAGTTAAAATAGTTTAATGAACGCTGAAAAAATTGCCTTTTCTGGATAACCGTCCCTTCTTGTTTTGGACTCTGTGTAGTTGGACATCTTTTTGGCAAAAATTTTCATACTTTGCTACTTTTGGTGGTGATAAGTAACCATAGCAACAGCAGCTCCGAGAATGAGCTCAGCAGTCCCACCAGCTATTTGCTAATTCCTGCTGGCTAGTCTGAAGGAGCTGAGTGGAACTGCGTTTTGAAGGCGGAGCTAGGTCCAGCCAGGCGTTTTAAACAGCTGAAAGGTTGCCATGGAGATTAAAGGATTTCTCAAACATGCATGAAATAATCAAAGCAACACTCCAGGACTGTTTTTGATGAGAAAATCAAATTATAACATGATGTCAAGCTCAAAAAATGCCAAGCTTGATACTGCCCCTTTAAGTTTATTGTTGCCAAGGAGAAATTTCACTCAGATTTTTGTGAAACTAAAACTCTCCAAGGCAACATGACCTTTTATTGGACCGCATCAATCCCACTCCGCCTCGCACGCACCATCCCACCATCCATCGGGTTAATGTAAATTACCGCCTCCCTGCGGGATACTGAAGGCATCCCGGCGGCGCTGCCTCCCACTCTGCAGAGTCAGCTCCGGTTACTGGCTACTCTGGGTCTCCTCCTCCTGTTTCACCTCCCGTCAGTCCAGACGGGCCTGCAGGCTCCGATCATTTCAAATCTGATTGCTCATCTTCTGAGGCACCGAAGCCCCGTCTCTCTAAACGACTCTCCTTATGAGGCGTTTGGTGACAGTTTGGAGGAGGCTGGCTGCATCGGATCGTTTAGCATACATGAAGTATTTATTCCCACCTGCTGAGTTTTGTTCCAGTTTCTCCTTCATCCGCCGACTCCCGTGGGAGTGTTTCGGTGCTTGTTCGTCTTGGCGGAGCTGCAGCTGTGAGTTCACCCAGCGACGTTCCTGTAAATCCCTCTTCATGTTCTGGGAAGTCTGAGAGCAGAAAGCAAAACACACAAACGGAGACGAAACGACAGAAAACGTTTCCAGTTGACAACAGAGGCTGAGCGTATGGAGGACCAAAACTGACATGATTTAAAATAAAAGCAGAAATATATATAATTAGTTTTTCCTTTTCTTTATACTTGCGTTTTTGTAAAAAAAAAAAAAAAAAAAGTGTATATAGAAATATAAACATATAAAAAGTTGACTGTCCATCCCAATGGACATCAAGAGTATATGAGCCAACGTTTAATTATTTGGTGTTAAACATGCGAGAAAAATTTATCTGTAGCATTTTGCAGCTTATTTGTGGTTTCACAGGTCATTTATTTTATTTTATTGTTTTATTTTTATGTTTTTTATGAGCATAAACGCTGACTGTTGAACTGCTTGCAAAAGAATATGTTTTTTTTCTGTATTTTAGTGTTGAAGTGGAGTAAAAATGTATTTATTTTTTTGCTGCATTGATAAAAATCAGGTCTGAAGGGTTTAATTAGATTTACATGGTTCTGATTGTTTAATTTGGGGTTTCATCTAAAACATCAACAGAAATCTGCTCAGCTTCTTTGCCGGACCTTTTCCTGCAGCGTCCTTCCTCTTCCTCTCTTCCTTTCTCTGCCCTCCATGCCTCCATCCGTCTCCTCCAGCCGTTTTCCGTTGAGTTTCTCCAGATCTGCTGTTGAGACGAGCGATAAAAGCGAATAAAAATGGGCGGCACGTTTCCTCTCCTGCAATTACTCTGTAACGACCTTTCTGCCTCGTTTATCTGCAGCTGCGCGCATCAGGCTGCACATTAACCGAGCTGCAGCCTCAGATGGAAACATCAGCAGATCAGAAAGAAATTATTCAACTCAAAAACACAGATTGGGATCATAATTGTACCGTCTGCACAGCGGTGGAGCCGAAGCGCTTCAGTTATCTGTTCTGCATTCTGGCCAAGCATTTCTTTTCTGTTTAAATAGCTTGTATCAATTTTCCAAAACTGCTTATCTTTTTTCTAAGAGGATAAAAATAACGGTCATTCATTTAAACTGGTTACAAATTAGAGGTTTGCAGTTTTGGGGGGGAAATAAAAACAGACAAGTTTATCATTTTATTTTATTTAATAATTTTTTAAGATAGAGTAAAAATAGATAAGTAGATAGATAAAAATTTTATTCACACGTTGGTGTTTTTTCTTTCTTTTAGTATTTGTGGAATTTACTATATTTTTCTGTCTGATACATTTTAATTTAATGTGATATTTTTATGTAATTTATTTTTATTTAAATGTTTAATTTTTTTAACTTTTTATTTTTATCTAAATGTTTAATTTTTGTTTCATTTTAAGTTTTTATTATAATTTTTATTTTTTTTATTTTGCTAATTAAACTTTGAGCTGATAACTCTGTTAATTTGAGCTTCCTGTGCTCTGATTGGTCCGTTTCCAGGCTGAAGTGACTCCTGTCAGAAAAATACTAAAAATAATTTCCTCTGCTCCCCAGAATATCAAACTACACCCCCAAGGTGGGGGAGAAGGACACGCACCGAGCGATCCGCCAAGCCTTCAACGTGTGGCAGGCTGTCACTCCGCTCTCCTTCCAGGTCAGAAACCAGCAGCTTCTCCTGATCTTCTTCCATCATTATGAAGATCATTTTAATACATTTAATGTCGAGTTTCTCATCCAATCAGGAGGTTCCAAACTCGGACGTGGAGAGCGACGGGAAAGACGCCGACATCATCATCTTCTTCGCCTCTGGTTTCCATGGCGACAGCTCTCCATTTGACGGTGAGGGGGGATTCCTGGCCCACGCCTACTTCCCGGGCGCCGGCATTGGAGGAGACACCCACTTCGACTCTGACGAGCCGTGGACGCTGGGAAACGCCAACCATGACGGTGAGAGCCGCCGCCCGGGGTCACAGAGGTCAAACAGCCGTCAGAATCTAATACCTGGTTTTTAATAGTTTATTTGAACTGCTTTACATCTGGGAGTCATTTAGTGTTTACTTTAAATTAGTTTTTGGTTTATTTAAATTTTTATTCTATTTTTATTAAAATGTTCAGTTTGATTTTTGTTTTGTTTTTATATTTTATTTATTTTGATTTAAATGCTTAATTTCTTTTTGTTTTATTTTAGTTCTTTATTCATTTTTATGTAAATGTTTCATATAAACTACATTTTTATTTTATTTTAATTGTTCATTTACTTATTGAAACGGTATTGAATTGAAATGTTCACACTGGTTCTGATCAGTTTATTATTGGATCACCTGATTGATTTTTTCCCTCTCAAATCCTGTGGAAGCAGCAAAGTGGTCGTGTCTTTTGAACATTTGAGGTTAGAATTTCATTATTTTTAATCCACTTCTTCTTCAGGTTTCAGGAAAACCTTCACAAAAACAAAGTTTACAGTTTAAGGTGGCAGCAAATGAAATGCAACAAACCAAAACCTTTCTGAGTTTCCTTCCTCCTGAAGTGTTTGAGACACATTTAAATGTGTTTCTGCTTTCCATAAAAGCTCTTCAACCTGCAATGCTCTGTGTGTCTCTATCAACCACACACTCACACACACACACACACACAGACACGCACACACCTAGACACTCGTGCGTGGTGTAATTGAAAGATTAGCGAGCAGATAGCGCAGGGTGATTCATGCTATCCGCTTCGGAAGGACAAACGGGACACATTGTTCACTTTGGATTAAAACTTCATGTTCCCACCTAAGTCTGGTGACGGTTCGTTATTAGCCTGCAGGACAAAACTGAGGGCAAAGCAACCCACAGGAACTAGAACCACAGGAACCAGAACCTCTCTCTTCATGGAGGGACTCATCCCTCCTCTGGTTTGTAGAAACAAATAGAAATTCATTAAGAGGTGCTTACTTTATGCAACCATCAACAAAGACGGTTTAAATGTATTTATTTCATTTAATTGATTTGGTAAATATATTGCACATTTACTGAAAACGTGCCAGAATTAACCAAAAAACTATTTTTCATCTGTTGTCCCTTGGCAATGCTCAGTTTATCCTGCTTAAACAAAATAAAGGTTATATAAATAAGGTTAAAATGATTTCACTACACAAATTGTGTCAATAGGTACAAAAATTAAATCAATACAAAACAAAATCAGGAAACTACAACACAATTATCATAGAAAATGAAAACTAAATAATTTTCTGTCAATAATGAGATTTGATCAGCATGTTCAAACATTTAAAAAAATGACATGAAATCTTGTTTGATCCCATCAAATTAATGGATAGAAAACAATAAAATAAAAATGTTCATGAATTAAAAAATGTTTAGGGTTGCTTCCTTTTTTTACTTGTTCATTAAAATACAACGGAGTATTTCCAAAATATGAAAATTAAATCTGTGCAAGCAGCAGAAATGTTATTCAAGACGAGGAAAACTGCAAGCTGTGAATACCTTTTCATTTTGTTTGTTTAATCTCCATGGCAACCATTCAGCAGTGCAAAACACCTGGGTGGACTTAGCCCCGCCTACGAGGCTCAGCTCCTCCTTTAACAGGCAAACTAAGCCACAGCATTTTTATATTTGTTTATTGTGAATAAAATTATTATTAAATCTGATTTGACAGTTTCAACAGAAATGATTTTAAAAATTCCACATTGTTAGTAAATGGCAAGTTTATTTTGTAGGTAACACTTTATTTGAAGGGGGGTGAATAAGACTGACATGACACTGTCATAAACATGACATAACACCTGTCATGAACATGAATAAACCTTCATGAATATTTATGACTGTTGTCATAAAGCGTCATTCGGTAAATTATGACACTTTTAATACAAAGTTGACATTATTCAAAATGTCTTTGTTATGACAACTTGACATTAACCAAGAAATCATTACTGTTTAAACTTTACCTTTAATAACATAAAGTTACCTCATTTTTAAGGTGCAGTCAGTAATACTTTTATAACAAATTTATATCAGTAATGATTTCTTGGTTAATGTCAAGTTGTCATAACAAAGACATTTTGAATAATGTCAACTTTGTATTAAAAGTGTCATAATTTACCGAATGACGCTTTATGACAACAGTCATAAATATTCATGAAGGCTTATTGATGTTCATGACAGGTGTTATGTCATGTTTATGACAGGTGTTTATGACAGTGTCATGTCAGTCTTATTCAACCCCCTTCAAATAAAGTGTTACCATTTTGTAAAACCACAACCTTCACTTTTAGATTGTTGTGTTGCCGTAGTCACGACCTGATGTTTCGCTTTGATCATGAATGTAAATTGGCACTATGTAAATAAAACTGAATAGAACTAAAAGTAAAATGCAGGCTTCAGACAACAGGAAGTGATGCGTTCAAAGGTCTAAGCAGAGCAGAAAGTCGGAGTCCAGGGAGCTGGAGGAGGCTGTAATCTTCAAACACATCAAGAAGAGCAGAGAATTATGGGCTGTAATTAGGTTCAGGCAGAGTCGAACCAATTAGAGAGCTCATGAAGTGTTTGAGTCTCAGCTCCTCCATCAGACGGCTGGAAGTTATTAATTATCTGACAGCAGCTCAGAGTCCAGATTATCTAATCCCACATGAGTTCAGAACGGGCCGGGCCTCCGTTCTCCTTCAGAACCAACAGGACAGGAAGGAAAGAGGCTTCAGATGGAAAATTATCCACCTCTTTACTGTAGTAACTCACACATCAGGATTAAATGCAGCATTTTCTCAGATCTTAAAACCTACAATGATGCGTACAGCATGCAGGAGAAGGAGGATTAATGCAACATTAGCAATTATATCTAATCCATCTTTAAAAATAAAACACAGTCCAAAGGGTTGGAGTCCTTGTCAAACGGCGTTTTGACTAAAGTCCAAAGGGTTGGAGTCCCAGTTGACGGCGTCTCAACTAAAGTTCTACAGCTTTTTATTTCTCTTTCTCACTGTTTACGTTTTAATGATGTTTTTTTAATCTCTTTCTCACTGTTTCTCACATGCTGTTTTTATTTTAATTATGTAAAGCACTTTGAAATGCCTTGCTGCTGAAATGTGCTATACAAATAAAATTTGATTGATTGATTGAACAATATTGGATATTTCTGGGGGGAAAAAAATCACAGCTCAACAATTATTAACTGTTTCCTGCTTTATATCAAGTGTATCAAGTAGGGGGCGGAGCTTAAACCTGTCAAACTTTTGAGTTGCTATTAAACTCTGATTAACAGAGATTATTTTCTCTGCTCAGATCAGAACATTTTTTATTAATGTTTCTTTAACTGAAGAATAATGTCTAAAGTAGAAAAAGGTCAAGTAAGTTTATACTTCTGGTTATGGAAATATGCATCAAGGTGTTTGAATGTAAATATGTCGGAAATGAACTGATAAGTTTAGCTAAACTAGATGGGGTGCCGTTTCTAAAGCTACAAAGTAAAAAAATAACAGAAATAATTGGTTTACTTGTCATAAGAAAAAAACAATAAGATTTTATCTTTTAAAGTCATATTTCACCATGTTACTCAGTCATTTATGAAAGTCACAGTTTTAAACTAAATATTTAATTAGCAATGGAAATGGCTCCAATTTAGCTCTGAGCTATGATAGTAAGTAAATATTCACTCAGCGTAAACTATGTATTTAGTTTTTAAACTAAACATTTAGCTAGTTTAGCTAATGTGTAAATTCACTAGCGTGGAAGTGCTCTATCAAAATAAAAGAGAGTGAATCCTTCAACGCTGATGCATCTCTGTTGCTGCAGATTCATTGGTAAACATCTGGATTCGGCTCATTCTTTGTTTTCTGTTGAAATGTTGGGCTGAAACGATGATTAAGATGTGACAGGAAGAAATTCAAAAGCAGGAGTTTATAAAGATCTTTGGAAAACCCAGCTTTTATTTTGGAAGTCCATTTCCTGTTATCAGCAGGTGAATTTAGCATATAACTTTTAATCTTTAGCTCACTGCTGATGCAATGAGCTAAAGGAGGGTGACGTGGGACACCTTACAGATTGTTATTATTATTATTGTTGTTGTTGTTGTTATTAGTGGAAAATGTGTTAAACTTCCTGTTCAGAGCGCTAACTGCTGCTCAGCAGGATTCCTACATCAAATATAAAGATATTTCTCTTCTCCAGATCCAACATGTTTGCCGTTTCATGAGATCTGAATAATTTATTCTCTCACAGATGATATATTTAAAGACTCAGTGTGTTCGTTTGGGACTGGTATTACTTTGAAGAGGAGAGTGATAGAAACAGATTTTACTGTGAATTTAACAAACCAGCTGCAGATCAGTGGTTCAGTGTGTTGGACGCCATCTTTGATTTTCTGCCGTCTGTCTGTCCAGGTAATGACTTGTTCCTGGTGGCGGTGCATGAACTAGGCCACGCTTTGGGTTTGGAGCACTCCAACGACCCCAGCGCCATCATGGCTCCCTTCTACCAGTACATGGACACATACAACTTCAAGCTGCCGATGGACGACCTGCAGGGCATTCAGAAAATCTACGGTGAGGAAACACGACACAAGTAGAGAAAAATTTAACTGGCAGGATGAAGCAGGATTCTTTGAGGTGTTCATGAACACAACATTTCACTCTGAATCTAAAAGCAAAAACGTGCAAAAGTCAAAACAGCAAACTGTTTGTGTGAATTATTAATGCTGGAGCCCAGAAAGCAGCTGAATTATGGAGAATATTCAACAGCCTGGCTTCATTTGAAGGATGAAAACGGATCGGAACCAGCAGCTTCTGCCTGGAAAACGTGTTTATGCCGGAGACACAAAGATGGCCGCCGTCTTCATCAACTCTGACTTTGATTTCTGTCTGCAAATGAGGAATAATTATCATGACGCTGGTGGAAATGTGGTGAAAACGTATTTATTTTGACACAAAGAGAAGGAAGAGAAAGTGTCTGTAGGGTTAGATTCCCTCTTATTCACTTAATGATCAGAGCCTGAAAAAAAAAAACTGATTATCACCTTAAAGGTCATGATGCACAACTGACATTTCAGGGAAATATTGACAGGAAGCGTGAGATCAGCAGCATCTTTTCTCTGCAGCTCAGTGTTTGGTGCAGATACCTGACTGAGTTCCTCTGGTTGTTTGGCATTTCCACCTTTCAGAGAAAAAACACGGCTGGGTTTTTATTCCTCTGTGAAGATGCAGGAGTCAAAGAGCCGTTTGTAGATCAGACGGACATTATTCAGGCCATAAACGGCGTTCAGATAATCTGAACAAAGACGTTTCTGCTCAGCACAACCACACAGAGAAAAGAGAGGAAATACATAGACTGAAGACTGAAACATTAAAGGAACAGCTAGAAAATATGAAAAATGACAAAAATACAACATAAAGAACCCGCAGAGAACATCAAAACAATATCTGATGCTAAAAAAACGATAAAGGGTTATTAGAAAAACAAAACTGATGAAAAATCTGAAGAAAGAGCAAGAAGAATAAACAGAGAACATAAATGATGGATGGATGGATGGATGGATGGATGGATGGATGGATGGATGGATGGATGGATGAATCCTCTGTGACAGTAAAGTAACCCCTCCCCCTCAGTCCCTCTCTGTGTTTTTCCCGTCCCACTCAGGGATCCCCACCCCCATGTTGGAACCCACCCGGCCGTTGCCCACGCTTCCCTCCCGACGGACTCACTCCACCTCGGAATGCCATCCGGACCGGGTCGCCCGGCCGGGTCGGCCGCCCGGCGACCGGCCCGCTCTGCCCGGCAACGGAAAGCCCAACATCTGCGACGGGAACTTCAACACCGTGGCGTTCTTCAGAAACGAACTGTTCGTTTTCAAAGTGAGCCGAACCGAGAACAGAACGGGCCGGCCCGGTCCTGCCCCCGACCCAGAGACATAATGATCCAGAACATTAAATATCGGGCTGAGTCACAGGATGAGAGAGATGAAAGGTTAATTAGAGGGAGAGATGGAGGAATGTGGACACTGACATTTCCACTAATTACACAAAACTAACAGAACTGATAAAACTGATCTGTTAGGAGGGGCTGCGTTGTGGTGGTGTGGCGGCAGAGAGGTCCTCGGTTTGAATCCCAGCCTCACGCCTTCCTGAAGGAGTTTACTTCAACATTTTGGGTCTGAGCCACAGAGAGGAGCTGCTGAGCTAAAGCTCTGCTAGTTAAAACTCTTCTAATCTAAGCTATACGAGCTGCTGAGGTGAAGCTCTGATAGCTTCTGAACTTTAGTTTGCTAACTGCTAAGCTAAGTTATGCTAGCTCCTGAGCTAATGCTCTGCTAGCTGCTCTAAAGTTGCTAGCTACTCAAGTAAAGATCTGCTAGCTTCCCAGAGCTAACTTTCTGCTAGCTGCTGATATGAAGCTCTGTTCGCTGCTGATGTGGTTGAAACTAAATGACCTACTTTTCATTTTCTCTGAAACATTGATGAGATCCTCCAACATCACAGCAGCTGACTGTGTCTCACCACATGAGCAATGCAGCAGCTGGTTTACATCAAAACTACAGTTAAAGACTTTTATATTAAGTCAAGTCTAATGATTATTAATTTATTGTTTTTAATTTCTAATAAGAGGAATATTTTTGCATTCTCTTTGTCTTTCACTGGTCTGCATGTGAGGCAGAGAAATGAAGCTTCAACGTTAAGCTATTCTGTTCTGACTGTTCGTTCTTTCTTTTTAAAAGTAGGTCAGATTAGTGCAAGAGTAGTCAGGTGGTCATTGTGTCCATCAGAGAGAGACAAAAATATTCTATCTAAGGAAACCTAGCAAAGCATCAAGTCATAAACCTGCAGCACTCTCTCTTCTGGGCCAACAGGGGGCGACAGTGGAGAGGAAATCCTTGTGTTTTCCAGCCACATATTGACAATTTATAGCATTTTATACCTTCAATTGTTATAAAGATGCTATATATCAAATATGAAAGAAACTTCAATTCCAGATTTTAATGCCTTGAAATTGAGCTTCTGTTACTTTAAAAACTCCAGCTCCTCTCAGGAAGTCTTCCCAACATGGCTCCTCTATTAACCCTTTAACAACATCTTTACCAGCATTTCACTGACAAGTAGTAGTAATGAACTCAGCAGTTCATTTGCTAATTGCTGCTGGCTAGTCTGAAGGAGTTGAGTGCGGGAGGAGCTGCACCTCGAAGGCGGAGCTACGTCCCCCCAGACATTTTAGCTAAATAGTTGCCATGGGATTTAAAGAATGAGGGCGAAACTCCAGGTTTGTTTTTGATGATATTATGTTTGAGAAGAGGCACAAGAAGAAACAGAAGAATTGAACCAGGATTACTTTCTATGTTATTGGAACGTTAAAGTTAATAGCAGTTAATAGAAATAAACAGTCTGTTTAAATCTACAGATAAACGCTGAAGCAACAGTGAGTAAATGTTCCCAATTATAGAGAAATTGCAGAAAATGTGTTAATGCAACAGATACAGTGTTTAACTCTTAGTGACGGATGGAAGAATAAAAATCCATTCACGTCTCTGATTTTTAAACTGAATTCTAAAAAAGGTCACAGACTGATCTAGCTCTCCGTCTACCTTCAGGATCACCTGTCACTGAGAATATTCATCTCCTCTGGCAGCTCACCTGTCCACACCTGTCCTCCGTCTGTCAACGACAGGAAGAGACAGGCTGATGCTTCAGCATGACTTTATTCAAGATAGGAACAGATTAAGGATGAATGTTACATCAGATGTTATAGGAAAACATAGCAATGTGTTCTGATGCTCATCTGGTAATGAATTTAAGTAAATTCAACCTCACCGGGAACAAAACATAATTTATAACCTGATTTATTTATCTTCCAAAGCAAATTTGTGTTTGAGCATCCAGACGTGTGCTAACACAATGCCAATCTGGGAAGGGTTCAAAGGTCAGCACCAAGAACCACTGAAGAAACGACTCAAAAACCTTTGAAGACACAGAGCGCAACTTCCTTTTACCAAATGGAAACAAAATGGAGGCGTCAGATTTTAGGGATCCTTTTTCATGGCTAAAGTCCACGAGCCATTTCTCCTGCTAGCACTAGGCTACCGCGTTTGTTTTGGTTGAATTTACCCAGAATGCCCTTCACTGTTGTCCACTTCCTTTTTATGGAGCGGTCTCTGGTCCGCTTGGTGTTCACATAGGCATTCAGACCAAACCAGAGTTCACTTCAACCAAACCCAGACCGAGGTTTGGAGGATCAGAGTTTGCTTTTTCTGGTTCGATTCACACCTTCTCAACTGAACCGGACTTTAGATAAACAGACTGGAGGTCGATTAAACCGGACTGAACTGTGCTGGTGTGAAAGAAGCCAGGAAATCCTCCTTTTCTGGGTCCTTCAAAGTGACACAGTTCTGGTTTAATTGAAGATATTTGGTCCGGTTTGTTTGCCAAGCAGAAAACAACTCTCCAGTTACTGTGCTGCTGCAGCTCAGGCTGGTGAATGAAGGCTGATGTTTCTGCTTGTTGTCTTCAGGATCGCTGGTTGTGGCGTCTGAAGAACAACAATGTCCTGGAGGGTTATCCCATAGAGATCGACCAGTTCTGGAAGGGGCTGCCTCCTCGCATCGATGCTGCCTACGAGAGGTCCGACGGAAAGTTTGTCTTCTTCAAAGGTAGGAGAAATTAAACAGAAACCAGGAGATCACTGATCAGCCTGCAAACACTTCCAGTGGTTTTAGTTGCTATGAATTCAGGACATAAAAAGAACCAGAAATGTAATGACTTTGATATCCAACACGTTTCAAGTTGTTTAGTAGCTTAATGTTCTTCTTTATTACTTAAATTAATGAATAATTTGGGATTTCTTTTGTCCAGTTTTTCAGATCTTTCTTGTTTCTAAATTATGCTACTTTCTCTTTGGAGGATATGCATGAGATGCCATCTCCCCCTGTGCTGTTGACATCATTTCATTTAAATTTAGTTGATAATTTCACTTATCACAGGACATTTCCCCATGCTACAAAAACCAAAAACCCACTTGTTTAGCTTCTGAACCATAATAAATGAAATGTTGACCAACATATTCGACGTGTTGATGATTTTGATGATGGTAATGTTCGTTTCTGGTTTCTCAGTTGTATGATGTTTTATTTTTGTGTTTTTGTGATGTAAAGCACTTTGAATTACATTGATTCTGAAATGTGTTATGCAAATAAACTTATACATCAGTATTAAGGAATTATTGACTTAAAATAAACTCCTATACCTTGCTGAAAACTTCTTTGTAAAATAGTTATGTCTTATTGCAAGTGAGCTAAGATGTTTGCACTAGAAACTGGACCAAAAATACTTGTTAAGATTTTGTGTTTGAGTGCAGATGTTAGGCACAAACATTAAAAAGGATCAATCAAGATAAAAAATGTTGATTTGCTCCTTTGTTTTTATTTCAGGTGATAAGTTCTGGGTGTTTAAGGAGGTGAAGGCCGAGCCGGGTTACCCTCAGAGCCTCATGGAGCTGGGCAGCTTCCTCCCCAAAGATGGCATCGATGCCGCCGTCCGCTGGGAGGTCTTCGGGAAAACCTACTTCTTCAAAGGAAACCAGTACTGGCGCTACAATGAGGAGAAGCGGACGGTGGACCCAGGATACCCGAAGCCCATCAGTGTGTGGGACGGAGTCCCTGACTCTCCCCAGGGAGCCTTCACCACCAGAAAGGGATGTGAGTACCAGCATGATGTCGCTTTTCTATACGTCTAAAACAGTAGAAATAAGAACCGTCAGCTCAGCCATGATGAAGCGTTCTGCAGGACAGAGTCCTGGGTCAGGTTCTGTAGCCGAACTAAACCCTAAAGCCAGTTTAACTGAGGTGGTGTGAAGAACATCAAGCATCAGAAAAATAGAGCATCTCCGTCAGCAGAGGGTTGTTATTTGAAATGATTGAGGTAACACAATCAAAGTTTTAATTTAGAAATAAACTACAAAGCGACAGACTGTTAAAAGATAACGTTCAGGTTCGAAAGTTCTCTCAGAAATGCTTAACAAGGATGCAGTATACACACAGGTTTCAAGAGATTTAATGTAGAAACTTTTTTTAGAAAGTTGTCTTACCGCAGACTATTGTGTGACCAGTGTGGCCAACATCATGGAACGATGGTGATGACGGTTCCCGTAATGCAGGTTGCCAGTTTGATACCCTCTCCATCCAACTTTGTCATTGTGTCCTTGGTCAAAACGCTTCACCTGCCTTGCCTGGTCAGAGGTCACGGTGCTGCCAGTGCCGGGCAGTCTGTCCTCTGCCCCAGGGAAGCTGTGGCTACTGCCAGCAGTTTGCTGTGAATGGATGAATGTGGTGTGAAGCGTTTCATGGTTCTCTGGTCTTGATAAAGCACCATTTATCATTTACCTCACTGAGGGGTAGGTGAACAGTACCCTTCGTTTTCTGTTGGATGGAGAAAGGACTGTTAAAACCTTATAGCCTGGGGAACTTTTAAAAAGCAGCTGTACGTGTGCCTGACACTCTGAGTTCATCCATACACGGCCCTGTCCTGTCCAGCAACCTCTGCTGAGGTTTAGTCATGACTTTTAACAAAAAAACATCCAGCTGTTTCATCCACCCGTCCATCATCCCGTATCCCTTTAGGGTCACCAGAGGTGCTGGTGCCTGGCGGGGGACACCCATCGGGTTCAGCTATGGGACATTTCTCTTGGACTGGTCTCAAAACATTATATTGGATCTAAGTGAGCAGGATCATCTCACAAGTAGGAAATACAACTTCGTTTAAGGTCTGTCTGAGGTGGAAAAGGTTTGATAAGATGATTTAGTCGTCTCTTTATATGTTTTTGTTATGCTGTGATTGAAGCGATTTGGGTCTAGAGCAGAGTTTGAAATCAAGATGCCCATTCATATCTGTACCCTCTCCTTATTTTGTCTTTTCTTTCTTTCAATCATTCAAATTTTATTTGCAAAGCACCTTTTAGCAAAAGGCTTTTCAAAGTGGTGGGCAGGTCTGAATCTGGACAGTTTCCCTAGACCTTCTGTAGATTTTAATTCCTTCCTTCACAAGAGACTTGCAAGTTCTGTTCTCTTTTAAGCAGACAAATATAAAACCTGTAAATTATTGAGTTTTATAGCAGCTCAAAGTTTGAAATATGAACTTTGCTAGGAAACACGCCTAAGGTACGGGTGAGGCAGCAGGTTTAAGCTCCACCATCCAACACACCTGAACCAAAGCAGGAATCAGACCAAACTAGCAGCTTCCTCTGAGTGAGTCCAGCTGCAGGAGGGAAAAGTGGAAACCTCCAGCTCTGCTGCTTCAAGCTGCTCACACTGAAGGTGAGTTGGACCAAAACACTCAGAGTCACTTTGAGGGAAGTTAGTAGAGGAGGGAGGGAGCCGAGACTGACTGGACCTTCTGTGTTTTCAGCTTCACTCAGAGACAAAATGGCTTCCAGATCAGAGGAGGATCTCTGCTGTCCGGTCTGTCAGGACGTCTTTACGGATCCGGTTGTTCTGTCATGTAGCCACAGCTTCTGTAGGGAGTGTCTGAAGAACTGGTGGAGAGAGGAACCAGCAAGAGGGTGTCCAGTTTGTAAGACCATATCATTCACCAAAGATCCTCCTCGTAATCTGGCTCTGAAGAACCTGTGTGAATCATTCCTACAGCAGAGAGACCAGAGAATCCCAACGGATCTCTGCTCTCTGCACTCTGAGAAACTCAAACTCTTCTGTCTGAACCATCAGCAGCCAGTTTGTCTCGTCTGCAGAGATTCAGAAAAACACTCCAAGCACAGATTCAGGCCCATCGATGAAGCTGCTCAGCAACAGAAGAAGAAACTTCAGGAAACTCTGGAGCCTTTAAAGAGGAAACTGGAGATGAAGAAGGAAGTTAAAGAGGAGTTTGATCAGACAGCAGAACACATGAAGGTCCAGGCCCGACACACAGAGAGGCAGATTGTTGAGCAGTTTAAGAAGCTTCATCAGTTTCTGGAAGAGGAAGAGGAGGCCAGGCTGGCTGCACTGAGGGAGGAAGAGGAGCAGAAGAGAGGGATGATGAAGGAGAAGATGGAGGCTCTGAGCAGAGAGATAGCAGCTCTTTCAGACACAGTCAGAGCCACAGAGGAGGAGCTGAGAGCTGCAGACGTCTCATTCCTGCACAACTACAAGGCTGCAGTGGAAAGAGTCCAGCGCTGCCCCCTGCTGGAGGATCCACAGCTGCCCTCAGGAGCTCTGATAGACCAGGCCAAACATCTGGGCAACCTGGCCTTCAACATCTGGAGCAACATGAAGGACATGGTGACCTACACTCCTCTGGTTCTGGACCCAAACACTGCTGGGTCAAGACTCTTCCTGTCTGAAGATTTGACCAGTTTGACTTCAGGAGATGAACAGCAGTTTCCTGATAATCCAGAGAGGTTTAAGTCACGGTCTGTCCTGAGCTCTGAGGGTTTTAACTCAGGAAACCACAGCTGGGATATTGATGTTGGAGACAATGAAGACTGGGGACTTGGTCTGTTGGCTGAGTCTGTCCAGAGGAAGGGGAAAATACAGTCTGGATTGCTGGCTATTAGATTCTGTGAAGGTAAATATTCAGCAGTGTCTCCACCAGCAGCTGCTAAAGTTATCTCAATAAAAAAGAAACTCCAGAGGATCAGAGTGAATCTGGACTGGGAACGAGGAAAGCTGACGTTCTCCGATCTGGATACCAACACTCCTGTTCATACCTTCAAACGCACCTTCACTGACAAGATGTTTCCATACATCGCTACTGCAGATAGGGTACAAATCTTACCGATGAAGATCTCAGCTGTGATGTTCTTAGCATGAAGAAAAACAACGTCGGAGTGAAACCTTTGTAATCAGATTCCAACTCTGTGTTTTTAAACAGGAAACTGGAGATGATCTACTCTCACTGATCATCTGGTTGTTTTCAGCTCAGCTTCAGAATCTGTCCAGATGCTACAAACTAAACTTATCTCTTCTTAACCAAACCCAGATACCCATCTACCAGTAATCCAGCGTAGCTGCACACTAGCATGCAGCTACTCTAAGCCTCCAGAAAAACCCTGATTTGATACCAACACCCTTCCTCTTCACCAGTTTTGCAGGAACAAGAGAATCAACAAGATAAAACTGATGGTCGGATTCCCTCTGCTTTCAACAGCGCTGTTACTGTGACTTAGTTTAGGAACAATTCAGCAGATTAAACCTCGTAAAGCTGAAATGTTATTTCAGATTTACTTTTATACTGATTTAATTTTGCTAAGAGTTTGTGGGGGTTATTTCTGTGCTTCTGCAGTCAAAGGTTCATGTGTTTAGTTGTTGGATTGGGTCTGTGTTGGGTTCTGGTACCTGTTGTCTTATGAACACCACATTTGGACCAATATGTTGATAACTTGAATAAATTCAAAGATCTGGAGCTTAAGTGATTTTCTGTTACTTTTAAGATTAAATGCAAAATTATGTGTATTTTCTTTTAATAATTAAAAAGTTAACAATTGGAAAACATTTTTGTCATTTTTGGGTATTCTGCCTCTTTAATCACAAGCTGATTATTATCCTTTTGTTGAAGCTGGTATTTGAAGGTACTTTCAGTTGGGAAATGTCAAAATGTTGAAATCCTACATTAGGTTTTAATGTACTTCAGAGTTTGTCCTGCTGAGCAGAGCTTCTCTACATCTGCAGGGAAACGGCTTCCTAAGAGCCCCTCAAATATCACAGAAACTGAAATTAAGGCACTAAAATGACATTTTGTGCCTACATTCAGATCATCTGAATGTAGCAAAATGTTTCAAACTGAAGTTATTCAAACAGATAAGACAAGTTCATCTTCAGAAGATATTTGAGTTTTGGCTGGTTATTACTTTAACTTGATTCATGTTCTCTCAGATTTTAAACCAATGCTGCTCCTCTTTATACCTCTGTTGGTCCGTCGAGTTAAAATGTCACATAGAGATGTTGGGATTTGGGGTCATAGTTCAGGAACACTTGAGCTTTTGAGATTCTAATCAGCTACTCCCAGTTGTAAAAACTATTCCTTGTTCCCTTGGTTACAAATTTTTGTTTTTACAACCGTGTGAAAACAAAACGCTCAACGTCCAGGAGGGAATAATCATCGAACCAAAGAAATGAAGTCAAAGCAGGTTTATTTATGTAGCTCATTTTAGCAACTGGTCAGTTCAAAGTGCTTCACATGGTTGAAAACATAACACAAAAGATAAACATTACATCACATGATGACATAAAGACAAAAGTTGTATCCCAGACCAGAGATAATGAGTCTTCCAGTTGTTAATCAAAGGCAGCTAGAGGTTTTTAACCTTGAGTCAGATGAACAAACTGTTCCCTCAAGGACTTCCCAATAACTTTCTGCAACATTTAGTTAAAATACAATGGTCCCTTCATTGTCAGCTTGATCAAATCCGCTGAAAATCTGTGGCTAAATGGTCCAGTTTTCACAATTTTCTGGGCTAAATCAGAGCAATGGCTGGCTGAACTGAAACTGACACATCAGACTTGTCCATGTTTACGTCTCAATAGCTTCAATAAAAAAGACCTAACCCTGAATTTACCTTCTCTCCGTTTATGTCATCCATCACCCTCTACCATCCACACCATTATCCCACCTTCCTCAGATCACACCTTCTTCTACAGGGGGAAGGAGTACTGGAAGTTCGACAACCAGAAGCTGACGGTGGAGCCTGGATATCCAAAGTCTATTTTACAAGACTGGATGGGCTGCTACCAGTCCGAGATGGAGCGCTCCGGCAGCAACCGCGGAGACCGGCAGCTGCCTCTTGACGACGTGGACGTCATCGTGACCATCAACGACGTCCCCACAACCGTCAACGCCATCGCCGTGGTGATACCCTGCATCCTGTCGCTCTGCATCCTGGTGCTGATCTACACCATTTTCCAGTTTAAGAGCAAAGGAGCGCAGCAGAACACGATGCAGCATTATTACAAATACCCGGTGCAGGAGTGGGTATGACAGGGGACCAGAACCCCAAAGCTGTTGTCACTTTCAGCCAACAGAACTGGACCGAAAGGCGCTGCTAGCTGGAGAGAGAAGAGCTGAACTTTGAGACAAAGAGTTTAAAAGAAATTTTCATATTTGGAGTTAAAACCAAACAGGGTTGACAGTAAAATAAAGTCCAGAGTGATATGGAGCGAATTTGTCTTCATCTCTTTTTGGATGCTGGACGTTCTTGCTGGACCAACAACAAACTTTTTTTCCTCTGAGAAAATAAGCGGGAGAAAACATTTCCCAGTTGGAAACTACCTTTAAACTTTACATGAGAACTGCTTCAGTTATAAAGTTAGGTCAAAGTTAAGTAAGGAAAAAAAACAATTAAGACTAAACTTGAAAATAAAAGATAGGTAGAAAGGCCATAACAAAAATAAACCAAGAAGCTCTCTGTGGATCACATAACTCTGTTTTCAGTTATACTGGGATGGATTTTATCTCTTTTTTTACTAAACAATATAATACCAACTCACCACAGCTCATATTGTTAACATAAAACTCTTTTTATTTAGTCACACAGTAACAGAATCACTGATTTATGTAGATGGATTGTTACAGAAGTAGAGAACTGAGTCGTCTGCATATTGAGATATTTCTTATGTCTGTCTAAAGCTGAAGGAAGCTGAGGTTTATAATTATCAGTCTGACAGAATATAAAGTCTACAATGTTAATGAAACCTAAAGATTCCCAAACATCTCCTCTCTGCTGCCATTATTTTACTTGTTTACAGTGGGTTTTAATTTAATTTCTTATTTAATGGAAGCACCACAATTACAAAATTGTGATTTTTCAACATTAGCAGAACATGGACAAAGATTTGCGCACATTGGGAAATGTAGCTACTGTTACATATCTACCTTTCATTCTGAGAGTGAAAGAAGAAACGATGCCACAGAGAATTAAAACTCCAGCATTGTTTTCCCACACATCCAACACAACAACATCCAGTCTGGTCACCAGATAAGGCTGCTGAAGATTGATTGTTAAAAGATTCAGCACCTTCAGATGCTCCACTTCTCCAAAAACAGCACAACTGCAACTCAACCACTGCAGCAGTAGCAACATCACTTAATCTCACGCTGTGCTATGTTGATGCTTCACTCACATCAGCATGCTGAATTCTTGAAAATAAAAGATTGAAAAGGAATAAAGTAACCTGCACCTTATAACATGAAATAATGGGACAAACCACAAAAATCATTTTTATTTATTTAACTACTTTTTTATTTATTTAATGTATGTTTCATTTATACATAACACTTTTCTGCACAAGTTTATATATAAATCACATTTACAGCAAACTCTGCTGACCAAAAAGCTTCACATTAATTACAACTTCACAGATACACAAACGAAAAAACAAGAAATAAAATTAAGATTGATAAAGATATTAATAAACAATAAAATTGGCAGCATAATACCAAGAAAATAATAATGCAATAATAGAAATAAAAACCAAGACATACTTAATTCCAATTGCAGCAATTTAAAAATAACTCAAATCAATTAATTGTTCATTTTCCCTGTTTTTTTCTATACATTTTCCTGTTTGGATTTTGGACAGTTTGTCCCCAGTTTCATCTTCACTGGGTTTATTTGGTTTTACATTTATAAGAGTTGCTGAAGGTGTTTTAAGTGCCAATGCAGGAGTTTGTTATTGATGCATCATTTATTCACACGCTGCTGATTTATTCATTCTCCACTGTTTTCTTTATGGTTCCTAAAGCTGTAGCTTAATATCAACCTGCATTTAACCATTAACCATTTGGTTTTGGACTAAACCTGTATTTTTGGACAAAAAAATTGATTTTTTTTTTGTCCAAACCTGCATTTAATTTGTCTGTGGAAACAATAACAATAGTTCCAGATCTGAACTAAAATAATCATTCCTGCATGTTAAAACCTCAACAAAATCATCAAACATGACAGGAAGTTGTTTTCCAGTTTTATCTCACTTTCGATAAAACAAAAAAAAAACTTACTGGCAGGCTTTTATTGATAAAACACACAATAGCATCTCTAAAAAAAAAATTATTGCCAGCTAAACAATACGGTAGCTTTTACATTTTTTGTTTTATGTTTTGTGCTTTTTAGCTGATAAATAAGGTTACGAATACTTGATGACATTTGTGCCATTCTGTGTCTGCAAACTTCAGGAGTAATTTGATGATCTGACTGAAGCTGATGTGAAGGGAAGCAGCAGTTTTCATGGATCCTGGTGCTGTTTGAACAGGAAGTGAAGGTGTTAGTGTGTTAGCATGTTAGCATGCAAACGTCATCTCAATGAGAACAATTTTAATCCAAATTTTTGATGCTTTTTTGTGGTTTTCATTTAAAATGTTTGGCAATTTACGTCAGCAGCAGATGCTTTTTTACATTTAAATTGATTCATTTTGATCGTGTTGATGCTCCAGATGCAGCTGAGTTTCAGTTTTGAGTTTTGTGTCTTTCTTTCCTGAAATCAGACACTCCCAGGCTGCTCTGGTGTTTTCTAACTCAGCTGGTGTTGCAGAGGCAGCGAATTTCAGAAAAGCAGATTTAAGGCGTTATGTAACGCCGCAGCATCACTGCAGTTTGAACTATAAGGCATGCTTTATTTAAACGCCCAAGCTGTTGATGTAAATGGTGTTACCTCTCTGAGGTGACTCACACTGAGGATAATTGGTCTCCCAGAGAGATTTTAGGAGTTCACTGCTTTCCATTTCTGGTTTGAAATCTCCGCTAAGTGAGTCACAGTCCAGAACTTTGCTGTTTTCTTTGATTCATAAAGAGTTTTTACCCCAGAGAATGATCTGGTTCATCCCCCTTCATGAGAGGCTGTTAAACCTGATCTGTTCCTCTTTCACCAACATCGCCGCTCTGCAGGGATTTCATGTATTCCAGGTTTTCTCAGCCTCTTTCGCTTCAGATCTGCTCAGAGTTCTGCAGAACTGTTTGGACCAAACTAAGAAACATCTGTTTTTTTATTGGGAAAAAAAAGCAGTTTTTAGCTTTTGTTTGCTCTCTGAAGAGTTGGTGGGTTCATTTAAAAAATAAATCCAATATTCTAGTGTTGATCATCATTATTGATCCTTTTCAACCCCAAACCCAAAAAGTTACACAGAAGGCAAAAAAATATTTATTATATTTAGAAAAGTAGTCAAATCATAATGATGAACTATTAAGGAAAATTCAAAATAATTTTATGATAGCACAAGATGAATTACAAATTCAAGATGATTTATTGCAGGGATTAAAGTTCCTCACTATAAAATGTATTTATACATATGATTTAGAATAATATTTCTATCTTTATTATAACTACTCAGTGTCTTAATTCAATTATTTGTTTTTATTCTGAATATTATATAATTCAGTTTGCCTTAAAAATACTAGTCGTCTTTATTTTGCATTAATTTAGCCAAACTTATTACTACTTATGTGTTGCTTTCTGTTATTTTTCTCTTCTATCATCAGACTCAGCTCTTAGCCTGCAACCTTCAGTTTAATGAATCCCAGCTAGCCTTATTAGCTCTTAGCTTGTTAGCGTTTCCAGTTAATGTTTATAACCTCCAAGGTTTCCAAAGACATTTTTGCCAAAATTAAACAAAATTTGTCCTAAAAATGAAAATGTGTGCAGATATTTACATCAAACTTCAGACATCTGAATTTTTTAGGCAGTTTAAATATTTGCAAGAAAGAAAAGAATCCTAATTTCTGGATTATGAATGTATTCTCCAAACTTTGTGCAAGCTGCACAAATAGAAACTTACAAAATATTCATACCCCTTGAACTCAATTTCCCACTTTGTGGCATTAAGACACCCACCAACTTTGATTTATTTTGTGGGCCAGACCAACACAAAATGCTCCATAACATTATATATTAATTCATAGATAAAAATCTGAAAAGTGCGGCTTGCATCTGTTTTCAGTTAATCCTTTGTTGGCAGCAGGTCCAGCTGTACAAGAAAAAAGTCAGACTCTGGTCCCGATTCTTTATCTGGTAGTTCCTGTATTCGCCTTACAACGCCTGACACCTTGTGGGAGCGTCGCTTCTGTTTCTGGTTGTACAGAAAACTTTTTACAGGTTTAAACTAAATAATGTGCAGCTTAAATTACAGTGACCTTTAGAGTTGTGAGAGTTAAGATGACACTTTCCATAATGGCAAAATAGCATCACCGGTTTTGGGGGTGGGGGTGGGGTTAAATAATGGGCTGAAAAAATAAATATCCATTCATCTGATTCACGGTTTTTTTATCTTTTGGCAGAAAATATTGGAGTTTGTACATATTTACTGAGATTTACAGAAAAGCAGATTACTGTGTATTTCAGCAAATGTCTGTTTGTGGAAAATAAAGAAAAGTACTTGAAGAAAATATTCTCTAGTGATTGCATTGTTCATGTAATGGACATAATAGAGAAAATATGTATAAATGAGATTTTTGTAAGTAGTAGGTAAGCTGTATGGGTTTTTCGGGAAGAACTGGGCCAAACTGCTGGTTCTGGATGTTTGTACTGGGAAGATAACAGACAGTCCCATGTGACCAGAGTCCAGTCATTTTGACCTCAGTCTCCTGATGTTCTGCAAAGTTCAGCTCACAAAGCTGAAAGCAAATAGTTCAACACAACAGCAAGCAACTGAAACGCGCATTATTTTCTAGATTTTACTCAATTCATTCAGAGAAAAATATTATTTAATGCAATAAAAGCAAACATGGAAAGACATGAATTTAAAAAAAGGCAGCACAGATGTTTGCATGATTTAATTTTAAAGAGGTGGGGGCCTGCCAGGTTGGGCAAGGAACCCGTTATAACTGCTTGCAGGTCTAATTTACTTGAATTTATTTTCTTTTTGGAAATTGGAGAGTTAAGCTTCGTTTTAATTTTTAGTTTACATGAAATGAAAGAGATAAATATTTTCAAACAGAATGAGAAAAAAATGTTAAAAAAAAGATGCAACAAAAGATTTACTTAAAAACAGATGTTCAAACTGAAAAGAGAATCAATCAATCATTAGTTGAATTATTTTTACCAACTTCCTCCAGAGTCAATTTTCCTGATGAATCCAAGCAAATCTGCCGGAAAACCTGGAGTTGGTTTTTAACTTACCTGTTGTTGCCTTTACTTTTTATTCCTGTCTTTAATTATTGAGACGCAGAAAAACATTTCAGATGTTCAGACTTTTTACTGCTGACTCATCTGAAAGATTTAGAAAAATTCTGTTCTTAACAGAAATAATATTTTTCTGTGAACAATGTTTGACTTTTGTTTGTTCTTTATTAATGGGTTGATTATCAAATAAAAATTAGCGAAAAAAATCTGATCTTGATTTTTGACTCAAAATACTGAAGCATTTTTGAAATCCAGTTTCATCTCAAGTTCTGTAAATACAAAAAATATGTTTTTAAAAATCTTAGTATTTCTGTCATTTGCAGCATTTTTCAGATGAACAACCATGTTTCTGTTTCCAATTTATGGTTTATTTTTGAAGGATTTTATTCTGAAAATTGAAAACGGTTTCTCTCTCTCTTTGAGTTTGTTTGGCACCGGTTCTGTACCAACATCACCATGTTCTAAGAAATGTCAATAAAAGACTTCATCACTTAAAATGAAGATTTACTGTCTCCTGTGGCTTTGGGTGGCTGGATTTAACTCCTAAATATGAAATAGTTTTACTCTTTTACCTTAACTGCTGAACGGTAACATATTGTTTCTATATATCTAATCAGTAGGATCACTGTAGTCTTGACATATTGTAATTAGAAAGAGCCGTTAATGTTATTAAATTCTGACATATACAACACAAACGCTACAGTCAAATAAAAACTTTAAAGTTCTATTTAATTTCTTTAAAGGCGATTAAAAGGAAACGATACATTAAAAAAAGTTAAGAAACTTGCTAAAGTTCTGATAAAATCATAAAGCAAATGTACAGTTAAATAAGAAGAAGAGCCATTTCAGGGTTAGAGGTGTGTGACTGTATGTTTTGGTTTTACATCTTGTCTCCACCAGAGGGCGCAGTTGACCCAGTAGCCAGAGATGTAAGGGTGGAGCCAGCAGGTGTGTTCACATGTAAGCGGTCAGCTGAAGGTCCTTCCATTCTTCGGTGCTGAACCTTGTTCCAAGCCTCTGTGATCCCTCGTGGTTTCCCTCTTCGCTCCCTGGCAGAACCATTGTCCCTCCAGCGTGTCCTGGTCTTCCTCTGAGTCTCCTCCTGGATGACCAAGCTCCAATCTGCAGTTCCCTGCAGAGGGAACTGCGTTCCCATACTGTGACTGGGAACACATAGAAATCAAGAGCTTTACCTTTCAGCTCAGCTCTGTATTCACCACAACACTCCAGTAAGATGCCCTCTTTTCCCCAGGCGCAGCACCAATCTGACCTGTTGGACTAAAATAATGAAAGTACTTTCTGTATATCAAACTATTATTAGTGGTGTTTTCCACAGATCAAAATTCCTTGAACTATGTTGTTTTTTTTGGGGTTTTTTTTTTTTTTTTTGGTGACTGAACAGAGTTTATATGTATCAATTTCTGTAGCTTTATGTTTTATATGAAATATTTATTGTTTTCATTTACAGGTTAAATCAACCAGCTCTGGAATAGAATGAATGAGAATCAAGTTGACAAAGTTCAATCACTTTATACCTCCATCTTTATTACAGGTTTATTCTGATCTGTGCAAAGAAAAATAAAACCTGTTAATCAGTGAGTTTTATGGCAGCTCAAAGGTTGAATTCTGCATTGAAACACAACCTCAATCAGAACTGAACCAAAGCAGGAATCAGACCAAACTAGCAGCTTCCTCTGAGTGAGTCCAGCTGCAGGAGGGAAAAGTGGAAACCTCCAGCTCTGCTGCTTCAAGCTGCTCACACTGAAGGTGAGTTGGACCAAAACACTCAGAGTCACTTTGAGGGAAGTTAGTAGAGGAGGGAGGGAGCCGAGACTGACTGGACCTTCTGTGTTTTCAGCTTCACTCAGAGACAAAATGGCTTCCAGATCAGAGGAGGATCTCTGCTGTCCGGTCTGTCAGGACGTCTTTACGGATCCGGTTGTTCTGTCATGTAGTCACAGCTTCTGTAAGGAGTGTCTGAAGAGCTGGTGGAGAGAGAAACCAGCAAGAGAGTGTCCAGTTTGTAAGAGGAGATCTTCAAGGATGGAACCACCCTGTAATCTGGTTCTGGAGAACCTGTGTGAATCATTCCTACAGCAGAAAATCCAAAATGCTCCAAAGCGTCTCTGCAGTCTGCACTCTGAGAAACTCAAACTCTTCTGTCTGAACCATCAGCAGCCAGTTTGTCTCGTCTGCAGAGATTCAGAAAAACACTCCAACCACAGATTCAGGCCCATCGATGAAGCTGCTCAGCAACACAGAGAGAAACTGAAAACATCTCTGGAGCCTTTAAAGAAGAACCTGGAGATGAAGAAGAAAGTTAAAGAGGAGTTTGATCAGACAGCAGAACACCTGAACGTCCAGGCCCGACACACAGAGAGGCAGATTGTTGAGCAGTTTAAGAAGCTTCATCAGTTTCTGGCAGAGGAAGAGGAGGCCAGGCTGGCTGCACTGAGGGAGGAAGAGGAGCAGAAGAGAGGGATGATGAAGGAGAAGATGGAGGCTCTGAGCAGAGAGATAGCAGCTCTTTCAGACACAGTCAGAGCCACAGAGGAGGAGCTGAGAGCTGCAGACGTCTCATTCCTGCACAACTACAAGGCTGCAGTGGAAAGAGTCCAGCGCTGCCCCCTGCTGGAGGATCCACAGCTGCCCTCAGGAGCTCTGATAGACCAGGCCAAACATCTGGGCAACCTGGCCTTCAACATCTGGAGCAACATGAAGGACATGGTGACCTACACTCCTCTGGTTCTGGACCCAAACACGGCTAATCCGAGAATAATCCTGTCTGACGATCTGACCACTGTGACTGTAGGAGGGGAACAGCAGCTTCCTGATAATCCAGAGAGATTTGATCACTGGTGGTCTGTTCTGGGCTCTGAGGGTTTTAACTCAGGGAACCACAGCTGGGATGTTGATTTTGGAGATGGTAGAGCCTGGATGCTTGGTGTGTTACCACAGTCAGTCCAGAGGAAAGGAGAGATACTGTCTGGACGATTGGTTATACAGTTCTATAAAGGTAAATACATAGCACGATCTCCAGCAGCTCCTCTCATAGATCTATCTGTCCAGAAAAAGATCCAGAGGATCAGAGTGAATCTGGACTATGACAGAGGAAAGCTGTCGTTCACTGATTTGGATACCAACACATACATACACATCTTCACACACACCTTCACTGACAAGATGTTTCCATACATCATCACTGCAGATAAAGTAAAAATCCTGCCGATGAAGATCTCAGTGGTCAAATACAAACTATGATGTTCTCAGCATGAAGAACACAAAGTCAAATGAAACCTGATTGGTCATATTGAAACTCTGACAGCATCCAGGTGTGCTGATCCTGAACAGGTGAGGACAGTGGAGATTTCTGCTGATGGAAACAAACTGAGATCCAAACATCCAGACTGATGGATGAAGTTCAGTTTTCTTAAAACAAGAACTCTGTTTCCGCTCAGCTCTCTAGGTCACTTACAGATGGTGGACGAGAAGGCCTGGCTCTCAGTCTCCGCTCTAATTCATCTCAAAGGTGTTCTATCGGGTTGAGGTCAAGACTCTTCGAAATTATCACAATACATTTTTGTGATAATTTTGATATTTTTTATTCTTTACCTAAAAATTAAAAGCATTAAAAAAACTATTACTATAACTATTAAAAACTAGCAAACACACTCTATAAACTAATTAAAGCCAACTGAATTAGACAAACAAAAAGTCACAACGAAATAAAACTAAACTACAATGAAGAATCCCAAACTATTATACTATTATAACCCAATTCCCAACAAAGCATTCCAGTCAGGTTGTACTCTGTACTTTGACTAGGTCATTGCAACATCTTGATTCTTCTGCCACAGAGATATGTTGAGCCTGGTGAACCTACATCCCAGTCTCACATTTTCTGCCTCTGACAGATTTTCCTCCAGGATTTGGCTCCATTCATCTTCCTACAGCATGATGCTGCCACTACCATGTTTCACTTCGGGAGTAGTGTGTTCAGAATGATGTTTAATTCTGCATGAAAATCAAACATGATAAAGTCATTTTACATCTCCAGATGTGAAATCTCAGATTTTCCTTGACTAACCTAGAAAGTGTATTTTATATTTGTCAACCAGTACTTACTTTGATGGATACATTTAAATATAATGCACTCTGCATGTATTTATGCACATGCTATGGAATGCATTGCCACCTGTTACCTTATGTTTTCTCACTTTTGTGTGTTTTTCATGTTGGAAATCTATAAAATCAATATAAATATTTACAAAAAAGGTTTTCAATTATTGTATTTGTATTTTTATTCATAGTGTTTCCTAATGCAAAGAATTTATTGATCCAATGTGAAACCCTCTTAAAAAAAACCCAGAAATCCATTATTATCTTTTCATTTCAATCTTTATCATCAAAGCCTCAGTTTAAATCCAGATGAATCAGCTCCACATCACCAGCTGTTGCATCTTTTCTGCTGAAGCTGCAGAGAAACTGAAGTATTTCAGTGGAAGCAGGGATGAAAAACTCTGCCTTGACCAAAACTTCTCCTGATCATTGATTCAAAAAAACAAAAAACAAAGAAAACTTAACAGCAGCAGCCATGTTTCTACCTTCAGCCATTAAAGCACTGCAGCAAATGTATAAATACTGGTTTCAGCTTTTGCAGGATCAAGCCTGATGCAGTAATGAAGGTAATCAGATTAATTTTAGATAAATAATAAGAAGATGACTCCATGAATCCTCCTCTATCCAACAGAGCCTCTGGTTCTGACCTCATCATGTAACCTCTCTCCTCTTCCTGCAGTAAACTAACATAAACAATGCCTGGATGGTTTTTCAACAGATTTATGATTAAACCTGGGAACTGAAGATCAAACTTCCTTAAGATTTATTTCTGGAATGTTTCTTCCATCTTCCTCCAGTAGTCCCAGTCTGCACCAGTTCAATACCAGTTGGTGCAAGAGATCATGAAGCACATGTTGTCCACCATCCTGTTTCCCATCCTGCACTGGGGCAGCTCACCTGATGACTCTGAGAAGAAGAACAGCATTAATTCATCAGAAATAAACGTCTGAATTGTTCACATCTCTGTTTTTACCTTCAGAAGATTCAGCCTCCTCAGGCTTCTTATGTTCTTCAGCTCCTCCTCTTCGCTCCTCATCCTCTTTCTCATGACTCTGACCTCCTCCCATTGTCAATTTTCAGACCTGAGCAGAAAACCAGTTAATGCTTGGACTTTTATTCTGAAAATCCAGCAGATTGCTACCCCCTACTGGAGCTACGAGTCACGCAGATGACACAACGAAGTCAAGAGTTTACTTCCTGTTTCCACCAGCAGTTTGGTTTCAATTGTCATCCATCCCATAATAAGCTCTATGTAGCTGCCAAAACCAATTTTACATAAAGTCAAACTGCTTTATTCTGACTGAGAAACAGATTAGAAACTCTATGTAGAATATTTCATTGAAGTTAACTGCTCTGTGTGTGTGTGTGTGTGCGTGCGTGCGTGCGTGCGTGCGTGCGTGCGTGCGTGCGTGCATGTCTGATCTTCATAAGTAACATATACTGGAAAATATTGTGTGCATCTCTGGGTCTCACAATTCACTTTAACATGAAATAACTGTTTGAGAGATTATAGCCCTCATAAGTCACATAAACCAAACAATGTCCCCATAAGTCACATAAAAATCTGATTTGATCAAAATATAATTCTAGTTAAAATCTCAATGGATTAATGGTTTGCTGTTAGAATAGATATAAAATCATTTGATTATTGGGCCTCTAGAACATTTGGAAAGGCACGTACCCATTTGTCCTATTTTTGTCATACGTCTTTATGTTTCATGAAAACGCGTATGTGTGTGTGTTTAGGTGTGTGAACAGAGATGGACGGTGGTGATAGACAGGAAGTGGACAAGATGTCCTCTCCTCTCCTGGTTATCAGGTCGTCTCTGATCAGATAGGAGGAAGCAGATGATCAGGTCACCTTCCTCTTCTCAACACTGTCTCACAGTGGGAGGAAATGCATGCTGGGAAATTAAAATCAGCCCTTCCCCAAACAGAATTTTTATGCTCTGCTGTTAGCTGTATTTATATTTATGTTAAAGTAGAAAAATCCAGAGGTCATAAATCATTATCTCCAAGTCAAGTCTCTAAATTATCAACATTTTGTCATCAAATCTCCAACATGCAGGACGCCTCTGACCTTTAGCCTTCGCTGCAGAATATTCTCTCCTCCTTTCACGACGGATTAAACTGAACATCTTTTCTAACTTCAGAATTGCTTCAGTCATGACCTTCATCATCGTCCAGTCTCCTCCTCCTCCTCCTCATTGTCTGATTAGATCAGATCGGTCTAAAAATAACTCTATCCTCTCAGGTCCTGTTGTTGTCTGTCTGTCCTCATCAGTCCAGAACCGCAGTATGTCTGAGACCCAGATTCAGCAGCAGCCTGGTTCTGCAAAACCACAGATGGGTGCCAGGTTTCGCTAAATGGGCAGTATCATGTAAAATCTACTTTTTAGCTTTAAATTATGTCATAATGTTATCCCTCATCAAAAACATACCCGGAGTGTTGCCTTGATTATTTCATACCCTTAAATCTCCTTTTCAACCATTCAACTGGACAAAATGCCCAGGTGGACCTAGCCCCGCCTTCGAGGCACAGCTCCTCCCACACTCAGCTCCTTCAGACTAGCCAGCAGCAATTAGCAAACACCTAGTGGAAACGAGCATTTGCTGAGCTCATTATAAGAGCTACTTCTCAGAGCAATGCTGGTGAAAACGTTAAACGAGGAGCCATGTTGTGACAACTTCCTGAACGTGGAGTTTCAGAAAGAGCAGGAGTTTTTAAAGAGACCCAATTTCAAGGCGTTAAATCACAAAGTCTAATTTCTTTTAAGTCATATTCAGTATATGCATAACAACTGTAGCTAACACAGTAACTTGATTGTGCTATAAAATGGCACTGTGTGGTTGGAAAACACATATACTGCACCTTTAAATATGCGCAGAGGGAAGAAATGAACAAGAAGAACCAGAAAATCCAACAGAAAAACAGGCGAGAGATGAAACCGACCCAAGCCAAGTTGTTCTGATCCGAAAATAAAGTCAGAGTGAGTTTTAGTTTATGAAACAGAGGCATAATTCAGATTAATCATCTGTGAGCAGTAATAATAATATTGATCTGGTGTCAGGAGTGTGCGACAGACTGGCGACCTGTCCAGGGTGACCCCGCCTCTCGCCCGAAACATTCACTGGAGATACACTGAAAGAAAAAAGCTGTTCAGTTTACTTAATTTTATTGTGTACATCCGTCCCACACAATGCAAATAAGTAGAACAGACATATTTTCCCTCTTTCCCTCAAATACTTAAAGCTCGTCAAATCAACATATTTTATTTACATGAGATTACTTGAAAATATTAAGTTGAAACTACAAACATTTTATCTCTTACCATAATGTAAATATATTATGTATTATCAATAACTTTTTTTATGTCTTAGCAACACTATTATAATGAATAACACCAGCTTATTTTTCATTGCCAGTATTACTCAATGAAATTGTGTTGGGCGAACACAATTCTATCATGTTAATGGAACACATGTTACAGCTTTAAATCCTACTTAATTTTTTCAAGTTATCTATATACCTTTCTAATGTAAAAAATTAAATAAAAAAGAAACAGATCTTTGACAAGAAAGACAAAGAGTGCAAGTGCTGCTGAACAATTGAACTTTATTTAAATGAACATTTCTAAATCACACCATTTTGTATTTAACATTTTTTACATTTAAGACACATAACCTTTTTAAATTGAGTCTTACCTGAAATACAATTTTTATGAACAAACATGTTATTTAAGATATGAAATGATATCAAGTTTTGGTATATTAATATTTAAGATATAACATGGATAAGAAAATATAATAGTTAAGCTTTATAAAAAATATTTAACATGGTATAGAATAGTATTTCAGATTTTAACAATGTTTTTGAACATGTAACATGACATTAAAGCTGCAGTATGCAAGTAAGCAAATTGTTTTTTTTTTACATGTTTATCAACATTATAACAATGTCATGTCAGTGGAAGACAGCGCTGGATTTCTTCCACAGATTGTCTTGCTTTCCCTCGTAAAAGACAAGGGAAATTTTATACAACTGTTTTTAAAGAACTTAATTTTTATAAGTTACACACTGCAGGTTTAAAAGTTAATCTGGAACATATTTGTACAAGAGATATACAAGATTATGTAGAAAAGTAAGTCAGATTTCAATAACACTATTTGACAGGGTGTTCATATGGCTGACATGAGATAATATGTAAAATAATTTTTTAAATAAGTTACATTTGGCAGCATACATGCTCAAAAAAGTTCAACATGTATGATGCTGATAATTTTCTAAATCATTTTATCTTTTATAGATATGTTAAAGGTCAACCTTTAAGCTGCTGTATGTTCCACTGAGAAAAAAGTTTTTTTTTGTTTAAACTATCACTATATTATTACATTACAAACAATAAAACATCAGACAGAAAATTGGTGAAAAAAACTGAGCCTCGTCTTATACAGACACAACGTACTGATAGTCCTAACTAATATGTAAAAAGAAAGTTATAAAAGTTACGTACTGCAGCATTAATTTCATATTAATACATGTTCAAACAGTTTGTAGAAATCTGGCTAACACTTTATTTGACGGGGGTGCACAAGACTGACATGACACTGTCATGAACATAAAAGAGTCTTTATAAATGTCTATGAATGTTGTTATGAAGTGTCATTTGGTAAATAATGACACTTTTAATGCAAAGTTGCTCCAAACGTTGCATTAAAAGTGCCAACTTTGCATTAAAGTGTCATTATTTACCAAATGACACTTCATAGCAGTCATAGACATTAGTAAAGACTCCTTCCTGTTCATGACAGATGCTGTGCCAGGTTTATGATAGGTTTCTATCAACTTTATGGAACATGTACATGCTGCAAAATGTAACTTTTGTGACAATTCTTTTGTACATATTTGTTAAAATTATGTCAAGTCTGTATAACACAGCTTATTTTTTATATCATCAGTCTCATGTTTTACTGTTTACTATGCAATATCATAGTGACAGTTTAAACAAATATGTGAAAAACCTATTGCTTATAAATATCACATACTGCAACTTAATAGTTGACCTTGAACATATTTCTGCAGTTAGTCATTAAAAAATAATAAATTTGTGTCCTGCAATGAGGAATACAACAACAGAAAACACGAAAAGTGAACATTAGTTAGCCCATATATCAGTCCAACAAGTATTACAACAGCTGTTGGCACACTATTCAAATTGGACACCACCCTGATGCCTTCATGGACGATCCCGATGTCTTCATGTGATGAAGTCTTTCAGATGAAAAACGCCGGTGGTGGTGGTTCCAATAGTCTCTTCAATGGTAGCTTCATCCACACCCTATGTGAAGTGATGACAAGTTAATCTCTCTTTCTCTAGACCTAGATGCATCTATACATATATATAGATAGACAGACATTTCTCTATAAGAGCTATCTCTAAAAGGTTGGACTGATCAATGTAAATTTCGATGAATATAGATATATCTCAAGTATATCTAAATGTAGAGATAGACATAGATGAATGTATCTATCCATGTAAAAAGAGATATACATATCTAGAGAAATCTAAATCTAGATAGAAATAATTATGTATGTACAGATCTAAATCTTTCTTTATGTTTAGAGATATATATCTATCTCTAGTTGTGTAAATACACATATAGATACATACCATATACTCCTGGATGAGCTTGGCTGGATCTTCTCCCATATACATACA